>NC_081180.1:89534936-89834936 GCF_029867415.1 Vicia villosa | reverse complement strand
GGCGGCAAGTTTAAATCTAGATGTAGAACAACTGAATGTGAAAACTGCATTTCTTCATGGAGATTTAGAAGAAGAAATTTACATGGAGCAGCCATAGGGTTTCAAAGTCAAAAGACAAAGAAGACTTAGTGTGTCAAGTGAAAAAAGAGTTTGTATGGACTTTGAAGGATAGAAAAACACTTAGAAAGGGGGGTTTGAATAAGTGTAGCTTTTAAAACTTGTAAGATAAAAACAATTTGCACAATGATTTTTATCCTGGTTCGTTGTTAACTAAACTACTCCAGTCCACCCCCTTGGAGTGATTTACCTCACCTGAGGATTTAATCCACTAATCACACAAGATTACAATGGTTTTCCACTTAGACAACTTCTAAGTCTTCTAGAGTATACTGATCACAACCTGATCACTCTAGGAACAAACTGCTTAGATACCCTCTAAGACTTTCTAGAGTATTCTGATCAACAACCTGATCACTCTAGTTCTTACAAATAAATGTAAACAAATTCTTTTAAGAGTTACAATGCTTCTTATAAAGCTATTATCACAACTGTGATTTTCTCTTAAGTTTAAGCTTAATCTCACTAATATATTACAATAACAATGTAGTGAGGTTGAAGATGAAGTTTGAGAGCTTTTTGAATTTGACAGCATTTCTGTATATTTGCGCAAGTGTTGTATTCAGCTTCTCATCAGAACTTCTATTTATAGGCGTTTGATAAGATGACCGTTGGGAGCATTTAATGCTTTGCGTGATCCGTACAGCATTGCATTTAATGTTTCACTCTTTTGTCAACTACCTCGAGCCTTGCTTTCGTTGTGTCTACTAACGTTGCCTTTAATAGCTACTAACGTTCCTTTTGTCAGTCAGCGTAGCTTGCCATCTTGTACTTGCTTCTGATCTGATGTTTGTGTAAACAACGTTTGAATATCATCAGAGTCAAACAGCTTGGTGCAGAGCATCTTCTTGTCTTCTGACCTTGAAGTGCTTCTTAGCGTCATACCATGAGAACTTCAGTGCTTCTGCTTCTGATCTCAAGTCCTTCTGATGCTTCCATAGACCATGTTCTGATTCTGCTTGACCATCTTCTGATGTCTTACCAGACCATGTTCTGATGTTGCATGCTGAACCTTCTGAGTCAGTGCTTCTTGCGCTAATTTTGTGCATACTCTTTATGTGATTCCTGAAATGGAAATTGCATAGGATTAGAGTACCACATTATCTCATACAAAATTCATATACATTGTTATCATCAAAACTAAGAATATTGATCAGAACAAATCTTGTTCTAACAATCTCCCCCTTTTTGATGATGACAAAAACATATATAAATGATATGAATTTGCAATCAGAATATCAGACGGCTAAAGACAATTACACAGTTATAGCATAAGCATATAAACATAGTGTGTGAATATGTCTCCCCCTGAGATTAACAATCTCCCCCTGAGATAAATAATCTCCCCCTGAAATAAATACTGGAAGAAATTTATAAATAAAGGACTTCCCTGAGTATTTTCCATTTCAGTTGAGACGATCACATATGCTTAGATCTTCAAAACATTCATAGCTTCTGCTTCTTGCTTCCATATGACAGCTTCAGAATTTCTTCTTGGATCATTGCATGCTAGATTGTATCAGAACATTGTTGAATGTACCAGAGCATCATCAGAGCATCTCTACATCCTGAAATGTTACAGAACAAACTACACGACAAAAGTCAGAGCATGAATGAATCAGAACATAAAATATGTATCAAAACATATAATATGTATCAGAGCATAAACAATAATGTTTCGGAGCATATTTAGAACAAAAACATGCATCAGAACATTTAAGGGATAAGAATGAGTTAGAGCATATTCTATCATCAGAATATCATAACATTCTTCCTTCTTGCTTCTGATCTTGAAGCTTCATAGCACTCAGCTTGCTTCAATTTCCACGAGCTTGTTTCCATGCAAAATTGCTTTTCCCATGTCTTTGCTTCTCATGTTGAGCTTTTAAGATTGCCTTCAATCCTACAAAACACTTAAAGACACAAAACTTGCAAATTCTTGTTAGAAATATGGAGACTTTCTCCCAGCAACTGATAATACAAATCAGATCATTTTATCACATTTTCTCCCCCTTTTTGTCATAACATCAAAAACACAAAAGATTCAGATGAAAAACAATATGAGAGAAAAGAAAATAATTTTCATTGATAGCAAAAAAAATTATCAGAAGGTACAAGGAAGATGCATAGAAGACAGATGCAAGAAATAAAGAAACAACTAAGACACAAAGGACTAAGACGACCCTAGCTTAGACATAATCTTGGCCAGCATGTCATGAATCCCAGCATTGCTCTCAGTCTGCCTCTCCATGAAAGAGCGGAACTCAGCATTGGTGTCTGCTTGCTTGTCCATACGAGAAGCTAGCTCAGCTTGGTTCTTCTAAATAACCTCTAGAGTCTTCACCAGAAGAGAGGGTTCACCAGAAGAAGCTTCACAACTTCTGTTCAGCGGAACAGCAATCTCAACAGCAGCTTCCATTGTCAGATCATCATCATGATTTTCCTCAACATGAATAGTCTCAGCAGGATGATCTTCAACATCAGCTTCTCCCATATAAGCATCTTCTTCATACTCAGGAACAGGAAGATCAGAATCTCCATTCTCAAGAGCTTGAAGAATGGCAGCAAGATTCCTTGGAGCAGAAGGACCTTCAACTTCTGGAGGATCAACAACTTCTGGAATGACCAAATTGGGGTCCTCCTCAGAAGGATTTTCCCTCAGAAAGTCAAATAGTGACTTGAAGTCTCCAGTCAGAACTGGATACTTAGGTCTCCAGACCACAATATCCCTACAAGGATTGTCCAGCAACTCATCAACAAACATCTTCTCCTCAAGAACTCTCCTGTTTCTGATAGGATGAAAATATTTTCCATCATCAACTTCAAGAAGATATCCAGCATAACCAGGTGCAGCAGCCACTGAAACAGTACTGAGATTGCAAGAAAAATTTCTAGGTTTGCGCTTAGGGTTAGAGAAAAGGGCAAAGAGGTTACATAAATGCATGCACAAGGAGAGAGATAATGGGAGTGAAAAAGATAAACGTTATGATTTGAAATATATTTATAGAGGTGGATTTGAAAAAGAATGCAATAAAATTATGAGAATGAACAGTTACAGAATCAAATGAAATCAACTGCATTAAATGATGAGTGACGTTAGGTGAGAGAACATGGTAATTGAAATGAAATGATTTGCACAGTTGCCTAGGGCGGCGTCTCCTCAACTGCACGCATGCTTGTCCAAAAATAGTGAACACGTGTTCATTTTCTGGAAAAACTGATGACAGCTGTTTTACTTTAAAAGAGATTCTGAATCAACTTAGATAATGAAACGTTAGTAATAACAGAATCAGAACTTCTAATTGATCATTATCAGAACTTCTTATAAACACAATCCCAACACATTTCAGAACTTAGCCATACGTAAGACCTTCTTATCTTCTCATTCTAGACATAAGTCCATACTGATATTCTTCAGAATGAACTTAAACCTATCTTCAGCAAGGGGTTTTGTAAAGATATCAGCCCATTGATGGTCTGTATCCACAAAGTTTAAAGAGAAAACACCCTTCTGAACATAGTCCCTAATGAAATGATGTTTAATCTCAATATGTTTAGCTTTGGAATGCAAGATAGGATTTTTAGATAAACATATGGCAGAAGTATTATCACAGAAGATAGGAATGTTACTCTCATATATTTGATAATCTTCTAGCTGACTCTTCATCCAGAGCATTTGTGTGCTACAACCAGCAGCAGCAACATATTCTGCTTCTGTTGTTGAGAGGGCAATGGTAGCTTGCTTCTTGCTGTACCAGGAGATCAGGTGACTTCCTAGAAATTGACAACTTCCAGAAGTACTCTTCCTTTCAATTCTGTCTCCAACATAGTCAGCATCACAAAATCCTACTAAGTTGTATTCTTTAGATCTTCTGTAGACTAAACCAACATTAGTAGTACCTTTCATATACCTCAGAATTCTCTTAACAGCACTTAAGTGAGTTTCTCTAGGATCTGATTGGAATCTAGCGCACAAACAAACACTGAATAAAATATCAGGTCTAAAAGCAGTTAAATATAGAAGAGATCCAATCATACCTCTGTACAACTTCTGATCAACCTTCTTACTTACCTCATCCTTACCTAGAACACACGTTGGATGCATAGGAGTTTTGGCTTCTTTGCTTTCAGAAAGATTAAACTTCTTCAGAAGTTCTTTCACATACTTCGTTTGATGAACATATGTTCCATCAGAAGTTTGATTGATTTGAATTCCAAGAAAATACTTGAGTTCTCCCATCATACTCATTTCAAATACAGCCTGCATAGACTTAGCAAACTCCTTTCCAAGTGAAGCATTAGATGTTCCAAAAATAATATCATCAACATAAATTTGACAAATTAAAATGACCTTCTTAGATGTTTTACAGAAGAGAGTCGTATCCACTTGTCCTCTAGTGAAACCATTGTCCAGAAGGAAAGAACTTGATCTTTCGTACCAAGCTCTAGGAGCTTGCTTCAATCCATACAATGATTTCTTAAGTTTGAAAACATGTTCTGGAGACTTAGAGTCTTCAAAACCAGAAGGTTGGTGGACATAGACTTCCTCATCTATATAACCATTTAAGAAGGCACTCTTAACATCCATCTGATATAGAGTGATGTTATGTTGAGTGGCAAAAGAAATTAATAAGCGAATAGATTCTAACCAGGCCACTGGTGCAAAGGTTTCTGTATAGTCAATTCCTTCTTGTTGACTATATCCCTGAGCCACCAGTCTGGCTTTGTTTCTTACCACTTCTCCCTTCTCACTAAGCATGTTTCTGAAAACCCACTTTGTACCAATGATGTTGAATCCTTTTGGTCTAGGAACCAAATCCCATACATCATTCTTTGTAAACTGATTTAGTTCTTCTTTCATGGCAATTATCCAGTCTGGATCTTCTAGAGCTTGATCAACAGAAGTTGGCTCAATCAAAGAAACAAGACCTAATTGACATTCTGCATTGTTCTTAAGGAATGCTCTGGTTCTGATAGGATCATCTTTCTTTCCAAGGATCACATCTTCTGAGTGAGTTGAGGTGAGTCGAGAAGATCTTCTGACGGTTGGTCTTCAGAAATTCTGAGATTCTCTAAAGATGCAGCAACTTGATCTTCTGATTCTTTGCTTCTGATATTTTCAGCTTCTGAAACTTTGCTTCTTGGTTCTACAGCTTCTGATATATCAATAACTATATCTGCAAAATTCTCAAACTACTTTGACTTTTCAAGACCAAGCTTATCATCAAATCTGATATTGATTGATTCTTCTACAACCAATGTTTCAGTATTGTATACTCTGTAGCCTTTAGAGCGTTCAGAATATCCAAGAAGGAAACATTTTTGTGCCTTAGAATCAAACTTACCAAGATGATCTTTAGTATTCAGAATAAAATAAACACATCCAAAAGGATGAAAATATGAAATGTTGGGCTTTCTGTTCTTCCACAATTCATAAGGAGTCTTATTTAGAATAGGTCTTATAGAGATTCTATTATGAATATGCATGTAGTGTTTATTGCTTCTGCCCATAAGTGCTTAGCCATATTGGTTTCATTGATCATGGTTCTGGCCATTTCTTGTAGAGTCCTATTCTTTCGCTCTACAACTCCATTTTGCTGTGGAGGTCTAGGGCAAGAGAAATCATGGGCAATACCATTTTCTTTGAAGAAATCCTCAAAGAACCTTTTCTCAAATTCACCACCATGATCACTTCTGACCTTTATGATTTTGCACTCCTTCTCAGATTGAATCTGAGTGCAAAATTCAAAGAACACTGAATGAGACTCATCCTTGTGTTTTAAGAACTTTACCCATGTCCAGCGGCTATAATCATCTACGATGACTAATCCATATTTCTTCCCCCTGACAGATGCTGTTTTGACTGGTCCAAACAGACCAATGTGCAGAAGTTCTAACGGCCTTGAGGAAGAGATAACATTCTTATATTTGAATGCAGGTTTGGAGAACTTGCCCTTCTGACATGCTTCACAAAGAGCATCTGATTTGTATTTCAGATTTGGGAGTCCTCTGACTAGATTTAGTTTGTTAATCTGAGAAATCTTTCTCAAACTAGCATGTCCTAATCTTCTGTGCCAGACCCATTGCTCTTCAGAAACAGACATAAGGCAAGTCACCTTCTGCTTTTCAATATCAGAAAGATCAATCTTATAAATTTTGTTCTTTCTCTTGTCTGTAAATAGGATTGAGCCATCCTTCTGACTTACAGCCTTGCAAGACTTTTGATTGAAGATTATGTCATAACCATTGTCACTTAATTGACTTATGGATAATAAGTTATGCGCTAATCCTTCTACAAGAAGTACATTAGTTATGGAAGGAGAGTTACCAATACTTATGATTCCAGAGCCAATAATCTTGCCCTTCTGATCTCCTCCAAACTTGACTTCTCCACCAGATTTAAGCACCAGGTCTTGGAACATAGACCTTCTTCCCGTCATGTGTCGCGAGCACCCAGAGTCCAGGTACCATGACATTTTGTGCTTTGTCTTCTTTGCTGCTAAGGATATATGCAACAAAAATTATCTTCTCCTTAGGTACCCACAGTTTCTTGGGTCCTTTCTTGTTAGTTTTCCTCAAGTTCTGATTGAACTTCGGTTTAGCATGATAAGTAACAGGAGGAACAACATGATATTCTTTAGGTTTGGCAGCCTGATATTTTTAGGTTGTGTCACATGCTTCTTGGTGTGTGTGGACCGTCCTTTCGGGCCATACCCCTCCGTGGGTGGGATACGTGAACTGACTCTTTTTTGTCGATCGGACGCTTTCGCGTCACTTTTGAAAAAGTTTACAGAGTCGCCACCGACCTTTTATTTTATCCAATGAAGGAAAGGTTTATAAAAGAAACAGAAAAAAGACCTTTGAGAGATTCTGGGTAAGGGGGTAGGTTATACAAAGGGAAGGTGTTAGCACCCTTTGTATCCATGGTTATCCATGGGCTCTTTAGTTTGCTTAGCTCATTTGCTTTACTTTTCAATTGATTCGGAATGCTTTACCTGTGTTTTTGAAATACCTTTGCAAATAGAATTTGTAATGATCCTTGTGCGGATATATACAAATGCTTGTTTATCTTTCGAAAGATGTTTTGAAAAGATCGTTAATTTTGTAATGATCCGTGTTTGGATGTATACAAAATATTGTCTTTTGGAAAATTCGTTTTAAAAAAACAACAGTGTATGAGAATTTTGTTTGTTTTGATTTTGAGCAAGCAAACTAGGAGGTCTACCCTGAGTTAGGAGGTCTTTATCCTTGTTCCCTTTAAAAATCTATCCATTCGTCGGATATAAACAAAAGGTTCGATTTTGTACTCGAAACAGTAGAAATGTAACTTTGATTTTGAAAAGAGTGAAAAGGGGTTACCCTAGGAGGTGCAAATGTGATTGTGATTGAATTCAGATATTTATCTTTGAAGTTAATGATCTGACGGTTCAGTTTTATCTTTGACATACACGCAGTTTATAGGTGTGCTGGAAATTAAAATGCGGAAATGTAAAGTGCGGAAAGTAAATCTACGCTATTACATCGATTGTGCGGGAAATGTAAACTAGCCTATTTACATGAATTTGACATCCTATACATTTATCTAGGAATTTTAAATTGCAAGAAATAAAAGGCATATTTTTTGGATTTTTATGATTTATTTTAAATATAATTAATGCATGATTAATTAATTTTAAAATAAAGAAAAGATGAAAAAAAAGATCAAACTTAGAAAATAAGTTTAGAATATGTACAAAATGTTTGTTAATTGATTTTAGAACAAAACTAATTTTTTTGGAATTTTTGAAATTGTTTTTGGATTTTTTAAGTTAATTAAAACATAATTATATAAATAATTACACAAATAATTAAGACTTAATGATAAAATTATCCTAAATATGTACAAAATTAGTTTATGATATATAAACAATATTTAACACAAAGAACAATTTTTTTATGATTTTTTGACTAATTAAAATAATTAATAAGCAAATATATAAATACATACTAATTAATTATGAAAAATATTGAAATTTTGAAGAAAAATAAAATATTTTTATTTCAGAAAATAATATATTATTTTAGAAGTTTAAAATATTTTTTGGGGAATTTTTTGAATTTTTAAACTATTTTTAATTAATTTATCAAAGAAATTAAAATAAAATAGAAAATAAAAAAGGATACTTATTCAGTGTGGAAGTTGACTGAGGGAGCATGGTGTAGCTGCGTGTGTGAGGCGTTGGATTGGGGATTGAATTGATCCAAGGGTTCAGATCTGAGGTCACATGAAGCACATGATTAAAGCAAGGCATGGGATTAGTGGGAGACCAAAGTCAGACTGGTCCCCACCCTCGCCTGCATGGACCAATGGAAACAGAGGAGAGAAGGTTGAAAAGTTGACTGACGAACCACGCTCGGACGCGTGGTCGTCTTCAACCTCCGTCCCATGCACTTTTTCAGACAGATAGCGGGGGTTTTTAACCCCCTCTATTTTACAATAAGAAAACGTTATTTTTGGTAGCTTCCCAAACCTGCAAGAACACACGTTAGCAACACATGAAAGCAACCCAGATCCACTAAACATGATGCCCTGAATCCAAATATGTCATTAGTTTCGTGATTTGAGGCTCGTAGCTATAGGTTCGAAGATGTTAAAGTATGAACACTCATAAGCTTATGTTAATGGCATATGGCTATCCTCACGTGGGAGTTGGCATGTTAAGACCCAGATCACTTATGTAGGACCTCATAAACATGTTAGGGTGGTTAGTTCATATGGAAATTAATTGCAAATATGAAAACGAAAGTTAATGCATATATACATGAAGAACACTTGTATGCACTATACGACTCTCATGGGCCTATATTTAGAGTTCAATCTTACTCTATGATGTTTGATAAGATGATTAGAAAGCTTGGTATGTATTAATATTGATTGGAGAATTGAATTTGAAATTTTACAAAGTTATGGAAATTTGAGAGAATTTTTGATATTTCTTGGCTATACTCTTGCTATATTTTGTGTGTCCCCTATTGTGGATGTATGATGCTTCTTTTATAGCCCAAAGGCTGCTTGGAAGTGAAGCAAGAAGCCTTGTTGCCTTTGTTGAAAGTTTGGTTCTTAAAATATTAAAAACCTTGAATTTTTGACCAATCCTTGACTCCATTCAATGCTCTTGCCTTGGGCATCAATTTTCTGCAGAAAAATGAAGACTTTGGAGGTGTGTCATACTTGGAGATCAAGCCATCAATTATCCATGCAATTTCCTTTAATTTTAATCTTAAAATAAGATAAAATTATGTCAAAAATGGATAATATAGATGTGGGCTTTGTCTTGGTCGTGGGAGGCCCATAGTAACATGGCAAAGATGTTTGGACCACAAAAACTTGGCATCTTTTGGAAAAAAAACATTTTTGAGCAATGTTGATTTCATGCATTTTCCCAAAATTTAGCCAACTTCAACAAGGTGTAAATCCTTCAATTTTTGTCATATGAAGGAGATCTTGCACTTTTTGGAAACCTCAAAGAGTCCTCTAACCAATGTCTTTGGTCTCATATCAAAATGATTTTTGGTTCTCCTTGTGTGTCCATTTGAAAAAAGTGTCTTTTTGTTGACTTTGAAAATGACCTGTAATGTCTTTGGCCATATTTTTCAAATGGTGAATGCTATGACCATGGGATCAATTGCATTTGAAAGATAATTGAATTTCCTTCAAAATGAGCTTTGGTTGACATTTTTTTGGATGAAGGATGAGAGAGTTATGATCAGTCAAAGTTGAGTTGACTTTTCAGGCAAAAACCCTAATTTTGAATCTTAGGGTTTTGTTGATTTTTGATCTTTCCTTGATGAATTGTGATCATCCAATGATCAAATGTTGAATCCTTTGACAAAATATGGACTTTGACAAAAAATTTCATTTTTGACTGTCAGTTGACTTTTTTGGTCAAACGGGTCGTCTGTTGACTGTTTGAGCTGCTGACGGTGCGTCTGAGTGAATTGAAGTTTGAAAATTTGTATGATGGTACTTTGAGATGTATGGATGTATATGAAATCCATTTGAGCTCTCAAAACTTGTTGCTCCTGTTAAAACAAGAAAAACCCTGATTAGGGACTGTCTGTATAGGAGGCAGTTAAGCGTACCTGATTTTTGTGCAGTGCTGAGTTTCTGCTAATCGTGTGATATTCAGAAGACTTCTAACACAAAAATCTTTGAAAATTTGAATTGTGAATGATTGATTTGATTGATTGTACAAAACACTGAGAGTTGTACTGTCTGTAGTTTGTCTGTCAACTGACTGTTCGTGTACTGAAGCAGCAGTTAAAGTGAAAAAGTCAACTGTCAAAGTTAATTTTCTTTTCTTTTTTGTTGTTATTTTTGTCTTTGTTTTGTGTGAAGCATGAAAATTTATTTACATGACTTGTTAGAAACAGAAACATAATAAATAACTGATATTTACGGTATGCGGGCAAAATTACCGATAATAACCTGAAAATTGTTTACTGCACAGAAATAGAAATATTTGACTGGCAGAAAACACACAAGTTAAGATTTGATTTTTGAAAAAGAGATTTGAAAAGATTTTGAAAATAATGGAATATAGTACAAAAGTTAGTGGGAAACCAAAAACAATTGTTACCAGTATAGTGTGAGTTTCCTGCTTCTGCGCCTGCAAAAAGAGTTAACTCTGCATGATTGTGTTAGTACTATTTATCTGTAAATAAATAAATAGTATTTGTGATGTAATGAACAGTATTTGGCGTTTGCGTAAGAATAAATTCCTCTGTAAGCCAAGCTACTGTATAAGAAAAGTTTCTGAAATTTAAGTACTTCATATGCTAGGATATTTGAAATAAAAATCCATGATTATATGAAACTCTTAATTTTCAGATTGGAGTTTTCTTGAAAAAAGATGTGGGCAAATTTTGGGGTATAACAGTTGCCCCTATTCAATCTTCTTAAACCTGAAGAGATTGTCTGAAATCTGAAGGTAGAAGATGATTGAATAATTAGATGCCCTGAAAATTTGCACTTACCTTGATCAGAAGAGATGTTGGAAGCTGCATTTGAATGTTGTCTGCGAAATGTTGTTGGCAGATTGAAACATTACCTGAGATGGGCTTTTCAGATGCCATCTGGAAAATGTGTTGAGGGTTTGTTCATCAGAATGAATCCATTGATTATATCTTGATGAAGGACTTGAAAGTTGATCATTGTGGAACCGTCTGAGGTATCACTTTAGATCTGCAAGATTAGATCGTTCTGGAACCGTCAGAGGTATCGCCTTAGATCTGAAATGCTAGATCGTTCTGGAACCGTCGGAGGTATCGCCTTAGATCTGAAATGCTAGATCGTTCTGGAACCGTCTGAGGTATCGCCTTAGACTAGCAATGTTAGATGATAAATGAGTTGAGAATGAGAGTTCTTCAGAGTGAATCTTTGGTTTGATTGTATCTGAAAGGACTGCTTGTCTGAATAAGATTCAGGATGAACACTGCATGTGAGTGAGAACATCTTTGCTGAAGACATCTGTCTACCTGAAAAATCAAGTTAATAATATGCGATGTCTATGATGCATGTATGATATGAGATCCTCGAGCTAGAGGAGAAATATGCAAGTTATGTTGTGTATGAATATGCGTATGATGCATGATTGTGAATGTGAATATGAGTGTGAATGTGATGCATGGTTTATGCAGCTTAGAGCGTGTCAAGCTCCTGATTGGGAAAATAAATCCCAGCTTAGTCGTCAAGAAATGAAGGCATTGTGATTGGGAAAATAAATCCCTGCTAGCCATTTGGAAGTGAAGGCATCGTGGTTGTTGATGATCTTCTGTCTCGCTTGAGTACCCTGGGTTGGGGAAATTCTTTGAGAACCAGGATGTTCTATTGAAGGATCTTTGATTACTGCTCGGGGATGAACAGTAGTTTTGAGAGTTCGGACTGTGACGCCCTTTGGAGTGGGAATGAGGAAGATGCATAATCCTCCGATGCACTATCTGACCAAGTTTGGGTGCGGAGATCACACCTTCTGAAGACAGTAATCTGGAACAACCCTGCTGGGGAATAAGACTTCTTTCGAAAGAAAAATCTTTTTGAGGGATTTGTTGAGGAATGTGTCTCCATTGGGGAAACTTCCTTCTGATGCTGGTTTAGGATAATGTCCAAATAATTGGGACATGTCCGGAATGCTATTCCTGTTTTTCCTGGTAAACATCAATCATATTCAAATGCATATGTTCATTCAAAATATCATTGGGATGCTCGCGTATTCAAAACAGAAAAAATGAAAATGTTAGTTATAAGCTGCATTGATTTTTGAAAAGGTGCCGTGATAGGCGGATTAGTATAGGGAGACAACAATCCTAGAAGTAGGAAATTGTCAGATAGTTTTGAAAAGTATTTATGAAAAGAAATAGCTATGTGAGAACGATCCAGTCAAGTTTCAATTCTGCTATTGCCAATCTGTCTTCGAGCATCTCATCCCTCACTTGTTGGAAGAAAGTGATTGGACTGATCGGTGTCTTTGAGGTGTTGAACCTTGTCGGTGAGTAGGCAGCTGAGCGGGACATAGTTGTATGCTTTATTCCCTAATTTTTGCCTAGGCTGCCCTTTCAGGTTTTCAGCCTACCGGGATTGTATTTGTTTTGTCTCTAATTTTTGCCTGGATCGCCCTTTCGGGTTTTCAATCCACCGAGACGCTCATTTTTGCCTAAGTTGCCCTTTCAGGTTTTCAACTTAGCGAGCTGTATTTTTTTTTTTTTTTAAGCAAAGTACTTTTTGACTATGTCCGCATTCACAGGGTGTGGGAAATCCTCGCCATCCATGGTGGTAAGCAACATGGCACCGCCGGAGAATATTTTCTTGATTATGAATGGTCCCTCGTAGGTGGGGGTCCATTTGCCTCTGGGATCACCTTGTGGTAAGATGATGCGTTTGATAACCAAGCCACCAGTTTGGTATGCTTGACTTTTGACTTTCTTGTTGAATGCTTTGATCATGCGCTTTTGGTATAGCTGGCCATGACAGATAGCTGCAAGTCTTTTCTCATCGATCAAGTGTATTTGGTCGAATCGAGTTTGAATCCAATCGTCTTCGTCTAGATCGGCTTCTTTCATGATCCTTAAGGAAGGAATCTGGATTTCGATTGGGAGAACTGCTTCCATACCGTAGACTAACGAGAATGGAGTTGCCCCTGTTGAAGTACGCGCAGATGTGCGATAACCATGAAGAGCAAAAGGTAACATCTCATGCCAGTCTTTGTAGGTTACTGTCATCTTTTGTATGATTTTCTTGATGTTTTTGTTGGCGGCTTCGACAGCGCCGTTCATCTTTGGTCGATATGGAGAAGAATTATGATGTTTGATCTGGAACTGCGTGCAGAGTTCAGTAATCATTTTGTTGTTTAGATTCGTGCCATTGTCAGTGATGATCCTTTCGGGGATGCCGTACCGACAAATGAGATTGTGCTTGATAAACTTGGCTACCACATTCTTGGTGACAGAAGCATATGAAGCTGCCTCTACCCACTTTGTGAAGTAGTCAATAGCGACCAGGATAAAGCGATGTCCGTTGGAAGCAGTAGGTTTGATTTCTCCAATCATATCAATACCCCACATTGCGAAAGGCCAAGGAGCCGTCAGAACGTTTAATGGAACTGGAGGTACATGCACTTTGTCGGCATATATCTGGCATTTGTGACAAGTTTTGGAATGATGATGGCAATCTGTCTCCATGGTAGACCAGTAGTAACCTGCTCTCAAGATCTTTTTAGCCATTGTATGTCCGTTGGAATGAGTACCGAAGGTACCATTGTGTATGTCTTCCATGATTTGTTCTGCTTCCTTCTTGTTTACGCAACGAAGTAAAGTCGAGTCATGGTTGCGCTTGTACAAAGTTCCATTGCTTAGGAAGAATTTGGAGGCAAATCTCCTTAGAAACTTTCTGTCGTTAATAGATGCCCCTTCAGGGTACTCCTGGGTTTCGAGATACCTTTGTATTTCATGGAACCATGATTTGTCTTCCATTTGTTTGGTATCGATCTCATTGCAATAGGCTGGTTCGTCTTGCCTGTAAATGGTGATCATAGGAGCTTCGTCGTCCCAATTGACTTTGAACATGGATGACATGGTAGCTAAGGCATCAGCTAGTTGATTTTCTTCGCGTGGGATGTGTTCGAAAGTGATCTCCTCGAAGTAAGGAATCAAACTCAACACATGTTCTTTGTATGGAATTAGATTTGGGTGCTTTGTGTCCCATTCCCCTTTGACTTGGTAGATTACCAAGGCCGAGTCTCCGTAGACTTCAAGGAATTTGATTTTTAGATCAATTGCAGCTTTGAGACCCAGAATGCATGCTTCGTATTCGGCTATATTGTTGGTGCAATTGAAACACAATCTGGCGGTGAAGGGTGTATGACCTCCTGTGGGGGAAATGATCACAGCTCCGATGCCATTGCCGAGCGCATTAGAAGCTCCGTCAAAAACCATAGTCCACCGGGATCCTGGCCCGGGTCCTTCTTCTGGTCCTGATTGTTTGTAGTCATTGACTAGCATAATGTCTTCGTCTGGGAAGTCAAAGTTCAATGCCTGATAATCATCTACTGCTTGATGAGCTAAATGATCAGCTACCACACTTCCTTTGATTGCTTTTTGCGAAGTGTATTGAATGTCATATTCTGTTAGGATCATTTGCCATCTTGCAATCCTTCCAGAGAGAGCAGGTTTTTCGAACACGTATTTGATTGGATCCATCTTGGAGATCAGGAAAGTGGTGTGATTTAGCATATACTGTCTTAGTCGACGAGCCGCCCATGCTAAGGCACAGCAAGTTTTTTCGAGTAGTGAGTATCTTGTTTCACAATCGGTAAACTTTTTGCTAAGATAGTAGATTGCGTGCTCCTTTCGACCGGAATCGTCATGTTGTCCGAGTACACACCCCATTGAATCTTCTAACACAGTTAGGTACATTATCAGAGGTCTGCCTTCCACAGGAGGTAACAAGATTGGCGGTTTTTGAAGGTATTCTTTGATTTTATCAAAGGCTAACTGGCATTTGTCATTCCATCTTTCCACTTGATCTTTCTTCAGTAATTTGAAGATTGGCACACAAGTAGGAGTCATATGGGCAATGAATCTGGCTATGTAGTTTAGACGTCCCAAGAATCCTCTGACTTGTTTCTCGGTACGGGGTATAGGCATTTCTTGAACGGCTTTGACCTTGGCAGGATCAACCTCAATACCTTTACTGCTGACGATGAAACCTAAGAGTTTACCGGATCTTACTCCAAAGGTACACTTGTTCGGGTTCAGTCGCAATCTGTATTTCTTGAGTCTGTCAAACAGCTTGTGTAAATGACTCAAATGTTCTTCTTCGGTGTTGGATTTTGCGATCATGTCATCGACATACACCTCTATTTCCTGATGAATCATATCATGAAATAGTGTTACCATTGCTCGTTGGTAGGTAGCTCCAGCATTTTTTAGACCAAAGGGCATTACTTTGTAACAAAAGGTTCCCCAGGGAGTTGTGAAGGTTGTTTTTTCCATGTCTTCGGGTGCCATCTTGATTTGATTGTACCCTGAGAATCCGTCCATAAAGGAGAATACCTTGCATTGTGCGGTATTGTCAACTAGTACATCGATGTGCGGTAAAGGGAAATCATCTTTAGGGCTTGCCCGGTTCAGATCTCTGTAGTCTACACACATTCTGACTTTCCCGTCTTTTTTGGGTACAGGCACGATGTTAGCTATCCAAGGAGGATAACTTACAACTTTTAGGAATCCGGCATTGAATTGTTTTTCAACCTCGTCTTTGATCTTTTTTGACATATCAGGCTTACTCCTTCGCAGTCTCTGTTTGACCGGAGTGCTTCCTTCTTTGATTGGCAGGCGATGAACTACAATGTCCGTGTCAAGGCCAGGCATATCTTGATAAGACCAGGCGAATATCTCGGCGTAGTCTTGCAACAATTGAATCAGTCTTTGCTTGACACTGTTTTCTAAGTCAGCCCCAATTCTGACCTCTTTCTTTTCTTCGTCACTGCCCAAGTTGATGACCTCAATCGGCTCCTCATGAGGCTGTATGGCTTTTTCTTCTTGTTCTAGAAGTCTTGCAATTTCTCTTGGCACTTCACAATCTTCCTCACTTTCGTCCTCAGTTTGGTAGATCGGATTTTCAAAGTCATGACGGGCAATAGCAGAGTCGTTATTGACTGGATCCAGCGTGTATGTGAATCTGCATGGTAGATATGTGAGTGTGTATGAAGAGAAAAACATAGCTATTTGAAAGCGAATAAAGAAAGAAAAAGGATCACAAAATTTTGAACATGCAAGCATCCCATGATTTTATTGAATGCACATAATCATGATATGACAAACCCTTTTTATAGAAGGACCGTTGTGCTAAGGCACACGGCTTTCAAGCTCATGGTTCGATTGTTCAGGAACCACTTTTATCTTTGCACAATATACACAAAGAAAACAGGAAATGGCATTTACTCCTGATCAAAGGAGATCACATCCTCTGCTTTCCAGTTGTTCAATCCACCGTTGTTAGCAGGGAGCACCCAGCTGTTCCAGTTGCAGTTGTTCTTTTCGTCTTCCGTAGCATTGATTCCGCTAGTGGGAAAATGCGTAGGTAATTCCTCAGGATAAGTTGGATGATTTGTTGGATATGAGAATCCAGGTGGAGGTCCCTCTATTGGCTGAGCGAGATGCTCGATAAGGCCGTCCCATGCAGTAGGAATGATGTTTTGAATAGAGACTTGTGCATCCTGATAAGGAGTGTACTGTGACAGAAAATAACCTTCGTTGTTTGGCATCTTCCTGGCTTCTTCAAGAGCGAAGTTGTCGTCGTACTGTTCGTCCCATCCAGTCGGGACAATGTCTTTGATGGGAGTTGAAAAGCTCGGAGGAGCGGAATATTTCACCATATAGTCGTATTTGCCGCTGGGTTCTCCTAGCGTGTCCCATACTTCTTTGGGTGGATTTTGATATTGCTGAGTGACGGGACTTGTGATACTTCCGTCATTTTGATTACCCTCTTCTGTTGGAGTAAGATCTTCCAGAGCAATGTAAGAATTCTGAGGTGTGATATACTGGTAGTTGTAACCGTCATTTGGTCCTCCCACAGCATCCCACATTCCCATGGTAATGGGTGGAATTTCGTCTGGATATGGCTGAATGATGTGGTTCAAGTATGTCCCTTCATCATCAATGGCGTTTACTTCTTGGCTGGCGAAGTGTGATATTAACCCTTCAGAGCGAGGATTTTGATCATTCTTTTGATTTTCACCATTATAGCCCAGACCTAGCTTGTCGGACTTGTAGGGTATATCAGGGAGTTGTCCCCATACTGTGCGATCACCCTGTTCAATCATGGCTTTGGCATCTTTGAGAGAAGCCATAGTTGTAGCAGGAATATGCTTGGTGGTAGAGATATCTGGAGATACAACCTCAAAAGCTTGATACGGAGTTTCGATGGATTCGCCCTCCATCTCAACATACTTGTCGTTGCTCAAGTGACTGACCATATATTCTTCTTCGCCATAGACTGTGACAACCTTTCCTTTTACTGGGTATTTTAACTTCTGATGCAGGGTAGAAGTTACAGCGTTTGCCCCATGTATCCAAGGGCGTCCTAGTAAACAGGAGTATGTTGGAAGAACGTCTATTACGGAAAAGATAACATCGAAAGTTTGAGAGCCCACTCTGATTGGGAGCTTAACTTCTCCGTACACCGTTCTTGTTGACCCATCGAAGGCTCTTACAACCACATCACTTGGTTGTAGCACAACTCCTTTGAAGTCAAGTTTTTCCAGTATTACCTTTGGTAACACGTTTAGAGAGGAACCATTGTCTATTAGCACATGAGACAGAGTGGTGCCGTTGCATTCGATAGAGATGTGCAGGGCCTTGTTGTGATTTCTTCCAGCAGGAGTTAGATCCACATCAGAGAAACCAAGACCATTGGGCACTGTAAGACTGGCGACACAATTCTCAAATTGGTCGATTGGGATTTCTTGAGGCACATGCGCAGCTTGAAGGAACTTCATTAGAGCTTTAGCATGAGCTTCTGAATATTTTAGCAGAGATAACATTGAGATTTTTGAAGCAGTATGCCCCAGTTGTTCGACAATATTGTAATCACTTTTGCAGATGATTTTCAATATTTCGTCCATCTCTTGCTTTGATGGATCCTCAGCAGTGATCTCTACCGGATTTTGAACTGGTTCGATCAGTGGCTCTTTGCCTCGAGTGTTGATATCTGGAATAGGAATTGGAACCTGGATTGGACTAGCAGCAATATTTGGAGAAATTTCTGGTGAAAAGATTCTTCCACTTCTCGTGATCTTGCTAGTGCCTGCAATGTTACTTACAGCTGAAGTAGTTAGTGTTGCGTCCTCTTTAGTCGAGGGATCCTGCTTAACTCCATGAATGTAAACATTAGTGTCATATCCCCATGGGACAGCTTTGTCTGAGGAGTATGGAAATGGAGTTGGTCTAGCAATGACTACTGATGCCACTTTGAGTGTAGCAGAAAGTTTGAATGGAGCCTTGGTAGAGATTTTGAATGGTAAGCTGGAGATCACTGAGACGTCTTCCATTCTTATCCCGTTGGCAAAGACTTTGCCCAACATGTCCATAGAAGGGAGCCTCTCAAACATAATGATACGGCGATCCATGTGTTTTTGAATTCCCATCTTTAGATTTTCACAACCATTGGGCAGGCAAGTGCAATAAAAGCAGTCGGGGTCACACCCTGGAAAGTAACCAGCTCGGATTAGCTTTCCTTTGACTTCGCAGAGTGGAGTTGATAATTCGTTCACATCATAGATGTAAACAGTGTCCAGGATAGCGTTGACAGTTTTGTCATGCTTTGGCATAGGTGCTGTGATGACATTTGGAGTTTCTGGAGGATCGAACTCAATTTCTCCAGCATCTATCATGTCTTGGATTTTATTTTTCAGGGCCCAGCAGTGATCTGCGTCATGTCCTGGACAGTTTGAATGATAGGCACATGTTGCATCAGGGCGATAATTCAGAGAAGAAGTATTGACATTCTTCGGAGGACCCCTTAATGTGATCAGATCCGCTTTAAGCAAGTGCTGCAATGCCTGAGAGATTGGCATGTTGATTTTGGTGAAAGTTCTTCTTGGTGCATCTGGTCGATGCGTATATTTTGGCTGTTGATCTTTTTGAGGTGCAGATGCGGAGATCATAACTGCCCCTACAGATTGATGCTGATCACTTTTGTGACTTGTCTGAATTTGCGCTGTATTGACCTCATTTCTGATGGGCCTTTTTGTAGTACCAGAGGAGGATCCTACTTGAATTTTTCCATTTCGAATGCCACTTTCGACACGTTCTCCGGTCAGTATTAGGTCAGTGAAACCTGATGATGAACTTCCCAGCAAATGGCTATAGAATGGGCCAGTTAAAGTGCCCATGAACATGTCGACTAGTTCGCGATCAGATAAGGGTGGTTGAACCCTTCCAGCCATATCTCTCCACTTTTGTGCATACTCTTTGAAACTTTCTTTTGGTCCCATAGACATGCCTCGCAATTGAGTACGAGTGGGTGTAAGATCAGCATTGTATTGGTACTGTTTGTAAAAAGCAGCAGCTAATTCTTCCCAAGTATGAACCTTGGTATTTTCTAGCTGGTAGTACCATTCGAGTTGTGTACCTGACAGACTTTCTTGGAAAAAGTGAATCCACAATTTGTTATCTGTTGTATGAGGTTGTATCTTCCTCACATAAGATCTCAAATGTAGTTTTGGACAAGAAACTCCATCATACTTTGCAAAGGTTGGAACTTTGAATTTTGGAGGGATGACAACATCCGACCCAGATCATTGAAATCTAAGCCAGGTATTTTTTGTATTTCCATAGCTTTCATACGATCCTCCAACTGTTGGTATTTGTCATCATCCTGTTCGTCTCCAGAATGATCTTCTTCTTCATTTGAAGAGAGAGAGGGTTTAGCAGAACCCTGGTTGCTTTGATTGTCTTCTTGTTCATCATCACCGACTGTTTCAGGGATTGGTGGCTTTTTGATCTTTTTGACAGGGATCTTGATCTTCCTTCTCAGGTAACTCAAGCCTGCAGATTCTTTGGGCTTCTTCTTCTTCTTGAGTATCAGGGCTTTCAGCTCTTGTTGCCCCTTTGCCAGTTCCAGAATTGCCACTTGAACTTGGGCATTCTGTACTTCGAGATTCTTGATGCTTGCCTCAGATTCCATCTCTTCTGACTGAAATAAACAGCGAAGAGATGAGAAACCCGTCATGAGAACCTGTTATGAAATGTGTATGACTGGATGCCATGTATGCAATGTGTATGCAATGTATATGAATGCAATGTATGAAATGCAATGTATGAAATGCAATGTGTATGCAATGCATGTGAATGCATGTGTGCAATGTTTTCAAGGATCATAGAGTCTAGATTTGTTAAAGAAGCAACAAACGTTAGTTAATCAATTTATTCTTTTTTCTTTTTTCTTTGCCTCATTTGGGCTTACAAGACAGAAAATAAAATAAATGATCTTTCAGGTCTCCCGTGGGCGCTTTTTCTTTGTCCCCAGGAATGCGTTGATTCTTTGTTCTTCTTGAAGCTGTCTGGTGAGCTCGAATAGCCTTCTCTCATAGTCCTGACAGTGTTCTTTGAAGGTGTCTCTTTCCTCTTTGAGTTGAACCCAGGATTTTTGCAACTCTTCCAAGTCAGTTGGCATATCCGGGTGTAAAGTAACTTGAGGTTCGTATCCTTCGACCTCTGGCTCAATAGTCACAGGTAGAACAGCAGGATATGGCATAAGGAGTTTCTGAGCATGAATACGGACCCATCTGAGGTAGGGTTCCATAGGAATAGAATTCCATTGCCCCAGAGTTTTGCTTTCTATTCTATAGACACTGCCCCATGCATGTATGAACCTTCGTCGGTGTCTATGAGAATCATTCTCGTAATCAAACACAATGCTACGGATAATCATGTCATGAGGACCATTGCTCCTTGCATATCCGAATTGGCGTAGAGCTAAAGAGGGATTGTAAGTGATGCCTCCTTTGATGCCAAGGAGTGGCACATTAGGGTACTCTCCACAATGATCAATGATAGTAATGTCTCTTTGAAAGAAGTTGTTCCACCGGATATCTGAATGAGACAAAGACATAATCCTGTGAGACCATTGCATTCTTTGTTCATTTCTCAACACTGATCGGGGAAGATGAAATGTAAACCACCTAGCCAGTAGTGGTATACAGCACATGAGAGTTCCTCGCTTCTTCGTGGTACGAGTGTGTAGAGAGTGTAGGATGTCTCCCAGCAATGTTGGTACCGGGTTGCGAATTAGGAAAAGGTTGATGATGTGTACACTTATGAACTGGTCGGAATTAGGGAACAAAACCAACCCATAGATCAAAAGAGCCATAACTTCTTCAAAAGCTGGATAACTTTTGTTTTCTAGCAGTAGTCGAGCCTTTTCCAGTAAGAATTTGGCAAGCAAACCCTCAACTCCACTCTTTGTTTCCCAATTGGATTTGATTTCTGACTTTTGCAGATGTAAAGCAGCAGCAATGACTTCAGGTTTTGGTTTTCTTTCTAAACCAGTGAAAGGTAATTGATCTCGGATTGGTAATCCAATTAATTCAGAGAATTCTTCCAAAGTGGGTACCAACTGGTAATCAGGAAATGTGAAGCAATGATGTTCAGGGTCGAAGAACTGGAACAGGACCCGTATCATGTCTTCTTCAAACTTTGAGGTAACCAAATGGAGTAGGTGACCATGCTTTTCAGTGAATTGAGCATTCCTGGGGAATTCTGCTACCAAGACTTTGAGTTCAGATGGCACCGTTGAGATATTGATTCGGATGTAATCTCTGGTGGCGGGAGCCATTACCTGCAAAAACAAAAGTAAACTCTTTGATCCTTGAAATGTGTAGTGAAAAATGATGTGTTTATGATGCAAACATGTGGCACACAAAAACAAATCAAACAATAGCCTTAGGTTTAAAGGCTTGCATGAGGTTGATAGGTGATACCCTCCCCTCTGAAGTTGAGTTGGTTGAAAACCTGTCCTAGAATAGTATTCGGGTTCTATGATCCTTGGAGACAACATCTCAATACGGCGCTCGGACGGCCGATCAAGAATATTCCTCGAGGATAACTAGCTTCGATCAATTTCAAAGCTAGCCACTTAATAGGCCACAAGTCAAGTTCAACTAAAAGGTTCTAAGACAAATTAGTGTTAATGACACTTCGGAAGCCTAATATACTCCTTGATCGCTTTCAAGGGACATCAGTATAAACCAAAGTATCACACTAACGATGACTACCAGATCAACCGTATCGGTACATGCCGTACAGTTTCCTTGGTCTATTGTCATATACTTAAGGTATCTCGAGATTCGGGTTAGAATCTTTCACACAAGCAAAGTACCCAAGCAAACCTGTGAAAAGTAAAGCAATCAGATCAAACAATTGAAAACATCGAAATGATCTATACTCTAAAGGTAACCCCTTTTGAAAACATTTTGAATTTTGAAAGTATCTCCCCAGCAGAGTCGCCAGTTCTGTGGACCGTCCTTTCGGGCCATACCCCTCCGTGGGTGGGATACGTGAACTGACTCTTTTTTGTCGATCGGACGCTTTCGCGTCACTTTTGAAAAAGTTTACAGAGTCGCCACCGACCTTTTATTTTATCCAATGAAGGAAAGGTTTATAAAAGAAACAGAAAAAAGACCTTTGAGAGATTCTGGGTAAGGGGGTAGGTTATACAAAGGGAAGGTGTTAGCACCCTTTGTATCCATGGTTATCCATGGGCTCTTTAGTTTGCTTAGCTCATTTGCTTTACTTTTCAATTGATTCGGAATGCTTTACCTGTGTTTTTGAAATACCTTTGCAAATAGAATTTGTAATGATCCTTGTGCGGATATATACAAATGCTTGTTTATCTTTCGAAAGATGTTTTGAAAAGATCGTTAATTTTGTAATGATCCGTGTTTGGATGTATACAAAATATTGTCTTTTGGAAAATTCGTTTTAAAAAAACAACAGTGTATGAGAATTTTGTTTGTTTTGATTTTGAGCAAGCAAACTAGGAGGTCTACCCTGAGTTAGGAGGTCTTTATCCTTGTTCCCTTTAAAAATCTATCCATTCGTCGGATATAAACAAAAGGTTCGATTTTGTACTCGAAACAGTAGAAATGTAACTTTGATTTTGAAAAGAGTGAAAAGGGGTTACCCTAGGAGGTGCAAATGTGATTGTGATTGAATTCAGATATTTATCTTTGAAGTTAATGATCTGACGGTTCAGTTTTATCTTTGACATACACGCAGTTTATAGGTGTGCTGGAAATTAAAATGCGGAAATGTAAAGTGCGGAAAGTAAATCTACGCTATTACATCGATTGTGCGGGAAATGTAAACTAGCCTATTTACATGAATTTGACATCCTATACATTTATCTAGGAATTTTAAATTGCAAGAAATAAAAGGCATATTTTTTGGATTTTTATGATTTATTTTAAATATAATTAATGCATGATTAATTAATTTTAAAATAAAGAAAAGATGAAAAAAAAGATCAAACTTAGAAAATAAGTTTAGAATATGTACAAAATGTTTGTTAATTGATTTTAGAACAAAACTAATTTTTTTGGAATTTTTGAAATTGTTTTTGGATTTTTTAAGTTAATTAAAACATAATTATATAAATAATTACACAAATAATTAAGACTTAATGATAAAATTATCCTAAATATGTACAAAATTAGTTTATGATATATAAACAATATTTAACACAAAGAACAATTTTTTTATGATTTTTTGACTAATTAAAATAATTAATAAGCAAATATATAAATACATACTAATTAATTATGAAAAATATTGAAATTTTGAAGAAAAATAAAATATTTTTATTTCAGAAAATAATATATTATTTTAGAAGTTTAAAATATTTTTTGGGGAATTTTTTGAATTTTTAAACTATTTTTAATTAATTTATCAAAGAAATTAAAATAAAATAGAAAATAAAAAAGGATACTTATTCAGTGTGGAAGTTGACTGAGGGAGCATGGTGTAGCTGCGTGTGTGAGGCGTTGGATTGGGGATTGAATTGATCCAAGGGTTCAGATCTGAGGTCACATGAAGCACATGATTAAAGCAAGGCATGGGATTAGTGGGAGACCAAAGTCAGACTGGTCCCCACCCTCGCCTGCATGGACCAATGGAAACAGAGGAGAGAAGGTTGAAAAGTTGACTGACGAACCACGCTCGGACGCGTGGTCGTCTTCAACCTCCGTCCCATGCACTTTTTCAGACAGATAGCGGGGGTTTTTAACCCCCTCTATTTTACAATAAGAAAACGTTATTTTTGGTAGCTTCCCAAACCTGCAAGAACACACGTTAGCAACACATGAAAGCAACCCAGATCCACTAAACATGATGCCCTGAATCCAAATATGTCATTAGTTTCGTGATTTGAGGCTCGTAGCTATAGGTTCGAAGATGTTAAAGTATGAACACTCATAAGCTTATGTTAATGGCATATGGCTATCCTCACGTGGGAGTTGGCATGTTAAGACCCAGATCACTTATGTAGGACCTCATAAACATGTTAGGGTGGTTAGTTCATATGGAAATTAATTGCAAATATGAAAACGAAAGTTAATGCATATATACATGAAGAACACTTGTATGCACTATACGACTCTCATGGGCCTATATTTAGAGTTCAATCTTACTCTATGATGTTTGATAAGATGATTAGAAAGCTTGGTATGTATTAATATTGATTGGAGAATTGAATTTGAAATTTTACAAAGTTATGGAAATTTGAGAGAATTTTTGATATTTCTTGGCTATACTCTTGCTATATTTTGTGTGTCCCCTATTGTGGATGTATGATGCTTCTTTTATAGCCCAAAGGCTGCTTGGAAGTGAAGCAAGAAGCCTTGTTGCCTTTGTTGAAAGTTTGGTTCTTAAAATATTAAAAACCTTGAATTTTTGACCAATCCTTGACTCCATTCAATGCTCTTGCCTTGGGCATCAATTTTCTGCAGAAAAATGAAGACTTTGGAGGTGTGTCATACTTGGAGATCAAGCCATCAATTATCCATGCAATTTCCTTTAATTTTAATCTTAAAATAAGATAAAATTATGTCAAAAATGGATAATATAGATGTGGGCTTTGTCTTGGTCGTGGGAGGCCCATAGTAACATGGCAAAGATGTTTGGACCACAAAAACTTGGCATCTTTTGGAAAAAAAACATTTTTGAGCAATGTTGATTTCATGCATTTTCCCAAAATTTAGCCAACTTCAACAAGGTGTAAATCCTTCAATTTTTGTCATATGAAGGAGATCTTGCACTTTTTGGAAACCTCAAAGAGTCCTCTAACCAATGTCTTTGGTCTCATATCAAAATGATTTTTGGTTCTCCTTGTGTGTCCATTTGAAAAAAGTGTCTTTTTGTTGACTTTGAAAATGACCTGTAATGTCTTTGGCCATATTTTTCAAATGGTGAATGCTATGACCATGGGATCAATTGCATTTGAAAGATAATTGAATTTCCTTCAAAATGAGCTTTGGTTGACATTTTTTTGGATGAAGGATGAGAGAGTTATGATCAGTCAAAGTTGAGTTGACTTTTCAGGCAAAAACCCTAATTTTGAATCTTAGGGTTTTGTTGATTTTTGATCTTTCCTTGATGAATTGTGATCATCCAATGATCAAATGTTGAATCCTTTGACAAAATATGGACTTTGACAAAAAATTTCATTTTTGACTGTCAGTTGACTTTTTTGGTCAAACGGGTCGTCTGTTGACTGTTTGAGCTGCTGACGGTGCGTCTGAGTGAATTGAAGTTTGAAAATTTGTATGATGGTACTTTGAGATGTATGGATGTATATGAAATCCATTTGAGCTCTCAAAACTTGTTGCTCCTGTTAAAACAAGAAAAACCCTGATTAGGGACTGTCTGTATAGGAGGCAGTTAAGCGTACCTGATTTTTGTGCAGTGCTGAGTTTCTGCTAATCGTGTGATATTCAGAAGACTTCTAACACAAAAATCTTTGAAAATTTGAATTGTGAATGATTGATTTGATTGATTGTACAAAACACTGAGAGTTGTACTGTCTGTAGTTTGTCTGTCAACTGACTGTTCGTGTACTGAAGCAGCAGTTAAAGTGAAAAAGTCAACTGTCAAAGTTAATTTTCTTTTCTTTTTTGTTGTTATTTTTGTCTTTGTTTTGTGTGAAGCATGAAAATTTATTTACATGACTTGTTAGAAACAGAAACATAATAAATAACTGATATTTACGGTATGCGGGCAAAATTACCGATAATAACCTGAAAATTGTTTACTGCACAGAAATAGAAATATTTGACTGGCAGAAAACACACAAGTTAAGATTTGATTTTTGAAAAAGAGATTTGAAAAGATTTTGAAAATAATGGAATATAGTACAAAAGTTAGTGGGAAACCAAAAACAATTGTTACCAGTATAGTGTGAGTTTCCTGCTTCTGCGCCTGCAAAAAGAGTTAACTCTGCATGATTGTGTTAGTACTATTTATCTGTAAATAAATAAATAGTATTTGTGATGTAATGAACAGTATTTGGCGTTTGCGTAAGAATAAATTCCTCTGTAAGCCAAGCTACTGTATAAGAAAAGTTTCTGAAATTTAAGTACTTCATATGCTAGGATATTTGAAATAAAAATCCATGATTATATGAAACTCTTAATTTTCAGATTGGAGTTTTCTTGAAAAAAGATGTGGGCAAATTTTGGGGTATAACAGTGTGTGTAGTGTTAAAGCTTTTGGCATGTGAAGTGAGCCTAATATCATGTGAGTGGCCATATTTGAACTGATCATACAATGGCTTGTATGTGATTTTCAAATCATCTACAGGTTCAAATTTACGTGGATATCACCCTCATAGCCAATGCCAATCCTTTTGTTTCCAGAAACACCATATATTATAGAAGCAAGATGACTTCTGCCAATACTTCTAGATAGAAACTTTCTGAAGCTCGAGTCATATTCTTTCAGAATATGATTGAGACTAGGAATGGATTTTTCTGATTCAGAAGGGGACCCAATATCTTTGGATAATTTTAAAACTTTTTCCTTCAGTTCAGAATTTTCCACTTCCAGCTTCTTAGTTTCAAATTCAAATAGCTTTTTCAGCTTTTTGTATTTGATACTAAGATGAGCCTTGAGTTCCAGAAGTTCAGTTAAACTGGAAACTAACTCTTCTCTAGATAGTTCAGAAAATACCTCTTCAGAATCTGATTCTGATGTAGATTCTGATCCGTCATCCACTGTGGCCATCAGTGCAAGGTTTGCCTGCTCGCCTTCAGAGTCTGATTCTGATTCTGAATCATCCCATGTTGCCATAAGACCTTTCTTCTTATGAAACTTCTTCTTGGGATTTTCCTTCTGAAGTTTTGGACATTCATTCTTGAAGTGTCCTAGCTCATTGCATTCATAGTAGATGACCTTCTTCTTGTCAGATCTGCTGCTTCCAAAAGATTCTCCTCTTTCAGGCTTCTTTGAACTTCTGAAGCTCTTGAACTTTCTTTGCTTGCTCTTCCAGAGTTGGTTTACCCTTCTGGAGATCATGGACAGTTCATCTTCTTCTTCTGAATCTGATTCTTCAGAATCTACTTCTTCAGCCTGAAAAGCGTTAGTGCATTTTTTATAATTAGATTTTAATGCAATAGACTTACCTTTCTTCTGAGGTTCATTAGCATCCAGCTCAATTTCATGACTCCTCAGAGCACTGATCAATTCTTCAAGAGAGACTTCATTCAGATTCTTGGCAATTTTGAAAGCAGTCATCATAGGACACCATCTTCTTGGCAAGCTTCTGATGATCTTCTTGACATGATCAGCCCTTGTGTATCCCTTGTCAAGAACTCTCAATCCAGCAGCTAGCGTTTGAAATCTTGAGAACATCTTCTCAATATTTTCATCATCCTCCATCTTGAAGGCTTCATATTTCTGGATCAAGGCAAGAGCTTTAGTCTCCTTGACTTGGGCATTTCCTTCATGGGTCATTTTCAATGACTCATATATATCATAGGCAGTTTCCCTGTTAGATATCTTCTCATATTCAGCATGAGAGATAGCATTCAGCAAAACAGTCCTACACTTATGATGATTTTTGAATTGCTTCTTTTGATCATCATTCATTTCTTGTCTTGTAAGCTTTACAACAGTAGCTTTCACTGGATGTTTGTAACCATCCATCAGCAGATCCCATAAGTCACCATCTAGACCAAGGAAGTAACTTTCAAGTTTATCTTTCCAGCATTCAAAGTTTTCACCATCAAATACTGGTGGTCTAGTATAACCATTGTTACCATTTCCATTGTATTGCTCAGCAGAGCCAGATGTAGATGTATTTGTTGGATTTTCACCAGCCATCTTGACTTAAGCGTTTTTCTCTTCCTGAATCTTTTCTAAACACGGTTAAGTGCTTGCACCTTAGAACCGGCGATCTGATGCCAATTAAAGGATAGAAAAACACTTAGAAAGGGGGGGGGGGGGGGTTGAATAAGTGTAGCTTTTAAAACTTGTAAGATAAAAACAATTTGCACAATGATTTTTATCTTGGTTCGTTGTTAACTAAACTACTCCAGTCCACCCCCTTGGAGTGATTTACCTCACCTGAGGATTTAATCCACTAACCACACAAGATTACAATAGTTTTCCACTTAGACAACTTCTAAGTCTTCTAGAGTATACTGATCAAAATCTGGTCACTCTAGGAACAAACTGCTTAAATACCCTCTAAGACTTTCTAGAGTATTCTGATCAACAACCTGATCACTCTAGTTCTTACAAATAAATGTAAACAAATTCTTTTAAGAGTTACAATGCTTCTTATAAAGCTATTATTGTGATTTTCTCTTAAGTTTAAGCTTAATCTCACTAATATATTACAATAGCAATGTAGTGAGGTTGAAGATGAAGTTTGAGAGCTTTTTGAATTTGACAGTGTTTCTGTATATTTGCGAAAGTGTTGTATTCAGCTTCTCATCAGAACTTCTATTTATAGGCGTTTGAGAAGATGACCGTTGGGAGCATTTAGTGCTTTGCGTGATCCGTACAGCATTGCATTTAATGTTTCACTCTTTTGTCAACTACCTCGAGCCTTGCTTTCGCTGTGTCTACTAACGTTGCCTTTAATAGCTACTAACGTTCCTTTTGTCAGTCAGTGTAGCCTGCCATCTTGTACTTGCTTCTGATCTGATGTTTGTGTAAACAATGTTTGAATATCATCAGAGTCAAACAGCTTGGTGCAGAGCATCTTCTTGTCTTCTGACCTTGAAGTGCTTCTTAGCGTGATACCATGAGAACTTCAGTGCTTCTGCTTCTGATCTCAAGTCCTTCTGATGCTTCCATAGACCATGTTCTGATTCTGCTTGACCATCTTCTGATGTCTTGCCAGACCATGTTCTGATGTTGCATGCTGAACCTTCTGAGTTACTGCTTCTTGCGCTGATTTTGTGCATACTCTTTATGTGATTCCTGAAATGGAAATTGCATAGGATTAGAGTACCACATTATCTCATACAAAATTCATATACATTGTTATCATCAAAACTAAGAATATTGATCAGAACAAATCTTGTTCTAACAGACTTAAGCAGGAACTGCGTCAATGGTACAAGAAATTTGACTCCTTCTGGAGATTTAGAAGAAAAATTTACATGGAGCAACCATAGGGATTAAAAGTCAAAGACAAAGAAGACTTAATGTGTCAAGTGAAAAAAGAGTTTGTATGGACTTGAGCAGGAACTGCGTCAATGGTACAAGAAATTTGACTCCTTCATGATTTATCAAGGATATCAAAGGACTACTTCTGATCATTGTGTTTTTATGAAGAGATTTGTTTATATTGATTTCATCATACTACTCTTGTATGTTGATGATATGTTGACGGTGGGACAAAATAGTGAGAAGATAAGTAAGTTGAAAAATGAAATGAAGAAGTATTTTTCAGTGAAAGATTTCGGACCAAACACCGGTTGTGGTTATCACAAGAAAAATATATCGAAAAGGTATTGGAGCAGTTTCATATGGAAAAGGCAAAGTCTGTTAATACTCCACTTGCTAGTCACTTTAATCTTAGTTCAAAGCAGAGTCCTAAAGGTGAAATTTAAAAAGGAGATATGCACAAGGTGTCATATGCTTCAGTTGTTGGTAGCTTAATGTATGTGACGATATGCACACGAGCAGATATAATACATGCAAATAGTGTTGTTAGCAAATCCAGGAAAGGAGCACTGGAATGTTGTGAAGTGGATCTTGTGATATCTCAAAGTAACTTCCAAAATGTGTTTGTTCTTTGGAAGTAGAAAATCTGAACTCATTGGCTACATAGATGCAGATATGGTAAGAGATATTTGAAGGATAGAAAAACACAATAAGGACTTAAATCCACTAAATCAAACTTGATAACAACTTAATAACACGTTTGATTATCCTGGTTCGTTTGAACTCAAACTACTCCAGTCCATCCGCCAAGGTGATTTTGCCTCTCTCTTATGAGGACTTAATCCACTAAATCAAACTTGATTACAACTTTCACAATGACAACCGTCAATGTCTTCTTGAGACTCAAACCACAACCCGGTTTCTCAAGGAACAACAATTATAAACTTAAAACTAGAAAGTGTTTAAGAATTGCTTCTAGAAAGCTATATCACAACTATGATGTATACACAATGTTCAAGAACAATGCATAAAAAATAAAATAATGAATAATAATTTGAGAGCTCTTCGTAATTGTTTGTGCGTGAGAATTCTTGTTTCAAACTTCAGTAGTGTCTTCAATATATAGTGAAGCTTTGGATCCGTTGAGAGACACACTTCTTCGTTTTTGGAAGGTTGATATAATTTGTTTTAAGTTCTTTCCAAAAATAAGGATTGTGTCCATAGAATTAAAGTTCCAGTCGTTACAAGAAGATCTTGAATTATGACTTGTAACGGAACAAAGTATCAGATTATTATGTATCAGAGCATTACGTCAGCGTTTGGTGCAATAAGCGTTTTTCTTATCAGAGCTTGATCAGAATTTCTGCTTCTGAGAAATCACAGTCAAAACCTGAGCAATCGACAAACTCATTACTTTGATCTTGGAGAGCTTGTTGTAGTGACTTTTAGAACATGATCTTCTTAGAACGGAGATCAAGTGGCAAATACTTCTTGTTCTTGTGCTTCTTTCAGAATTTGTTTCTTATTCTTTGATCTGGGTAAGCATAAGAGCTTCTGTAACATAAATAAAGGATTAGGGATCATATATTTTCTTATTAAAATTATGTGTTTGTTATCATCAAAATGACTTCAAAGATGTAGAACCAAACTTTGTTCTAACAATATTGATTCTAGAAAATCAACTTCTGGATTTTTGATTACATTTTCAAGGGGAGCTATATCATGGCAGTCTAATCTACAAAAGTGTGTTGCTTTGTCTACCACATAGGCAGAATTCATTGCAATAACATAAGCTTGCAAGGAAGTGTTATGGATGAAGTGGTTCTTGCATGAATTAGAGCACGAATAACTAAAGTACGTCGTGCATTGTGATAGTCAGAGGGTTATCCACTTGATCAAGAATTTGAGTTTTCACTCGAGATCAAAACATATCAATGTGAGATATAATTGGATACATGATATGTTGGATTCCAAGCAATTAGAGCTTGAGAAAATTCATATTGATGACAATTGCTCATATATGATGACCAAGTCCTTGTCGAAGGATAAGTACAGGTTCTACAAGAGAAGTGATGGACTGATGGAGCCCTCCACCTAAATCGGAAGGGAGATTGAAAGGATTTCCTCTTTAGGTTGAGAGAAAGAAAAAAAAGGAGTAATCAATAACAAATATAGAAAATGAATTATAGTACGAGAGAATTTTTTTGAATTGATGGAAGGAAGAAAGGGAAAATGTATGCTTATGTTATATCCGTCAATTGTATGCATGCATTCGCTATAAATCATTTCTTGTGTTTTCAACACTATATCATCAATAACATCATCAGTAGGGATGGCAGAATAGGCGGTGGCCCGTCGGATCGGCCCGTGCACCCGCCTTAAAATGGCGGGTTGGGTTGGGATTTTGGGCCCGCCGCCCATCAAAGCTCGCCCCGCCAAAACCCGCTGCCCGCCTAAGCTCGCCCCGCTAAAGCCCGCATCACCTATTTGTTAAACTCGTTTCGCCTTAAGTCCGTCATTTTTTAGTTATTTCTAGTAATTCAAATTTTTTATGGTTTTGTTTTATACATTTATTAGTAAATATATGCAATTTTTTTTAGGTAAAATTTATTTAAAAGATGCTTTATAAAAAATTGTTATAAAAAATAAGTGAAAAATTTAATTGAAAGGTTAAAAAAGACTATTAATCTATTAAAAAAATGAAAGATAAATAAATTAAAAAATAGGCGGGTAAGCCCGCCGCCCGCCAACCCGCCACCTTAGCGGGGCGGACATGATTTTTATGCCCATTTAACTTGGCGGACATTAGGCGGGGCGAGCGCGGGACGGACGGCCCGTTTTGCCACCCCTAATCATCAGAGTATAATTCATTTAAGAGATAAAAAACCATAAGAGTGTGTAAACCACCATTTGTGTTGGTGAGAATTGTGATAATAATATTTGTATTCTCATTCATTTTTTACAAAGAAGCTATTATTGTTACTCCATTTTTACTATTGTTATTATAGTGTGGGAAAACTTTGATCCTGGGATAATCATCCGCTGGCCTTGTATTAAGCGTTTTAAGTGTTATCTTTCCCAAAAAAAATCAACAAAACTAAGGATTTGACTCCATGCATGACTTCTACATATACATATTTTAATATTCATATTTATGAAACTAAATGTAATATAAAGTGAACAGCTTATTCCATTTTGTTACTATACTTGTATGATAAACATATCAGCTTCTTTCATTTCAAATCCAAAAAAAAAAGTTTGTTGAGTTTAAACATATCATCATCACCTACATCATTTCACTATACTAACTAATGAAACTTTATACCAGTAAAATATAGACATGTGAATAAAAATTAAATTCGATGAAATTTACTTCCATAATATTGACATATTCGATACAAAAATTAATTTCAATGAAATTTACTTTTTTTTTTTTTGATAAGCAAAGAAGGTATATTAAAAAAGCACAAGGGGTGCTAACCCATGGTTACACAAGAGAAAGGTCTAGACCCTTCCACAAAACAACAAAACGAAACAAAAGAAAAGCCGGAGCCAAAACTACAACCGACCCTTACCACCATCAAAAGCAAAGTGTCGGGTTTGCACACCAATCATCCCAACTAGAGGCATCTTTCACATTATAAGATGAGAGAAACCATTCCCACGAAACAAATTTCAACAACCCCATCATATCAAAACTACTCACTACCCCTCTATTAAAAACAACCTCATTTCTACAAATCCAAATTCCCCAACAAAAAGCCATACCGAAAAGCCACCTAGTGTGGATTGTAAACTTTAATCTACAAATAGATTCTAAGCAACAAAGGCGAGTAAAAATATTACCCGAAGAGGAGGGGATGTCAATGCGAAGCCAATCACAAAAGATAGTCCACCAACGGAGAGAGACCGTGCATGAAGCAAAAAGATGGTCCGCATTCTCTTCGTCTAAGCCACACAACGGACACAATAAAAGAGTCGGATCGACCAAAATATTCCTCCTAGCCAAGTTCATCTTTGTGGGAATTCTATTCAATAAAAGCCTCCAACCAAAGATTAACACCTTACTCGGTATTTTGGTTTTCCAAAGACCCATCAAAGCCTTCACAAGATTTTCATCCATAATTGGCTCACGAACCTTACCCTCCACAATCATTTGATAAGCGGCCTTAACCGAATATCCCGATGAGTTCCTCCACCAAACGAAAGAGTCTTCCTCCTCCTCCACCGGCGCTTTCCCTTCTAGAACCGACAAAAGAGACCCGACGGTAACATCCTCCGCTTCCCTACTAAAAGCTTCGGAAAAATTGATGCGCCATTCCCACTTTCCGGAAATCCAAAAACCATTATCATTCACTTTTGAACAACCATAATCGGCCAAGAGAAAAAGAGAAGGGAACCGATCACAAAGTGGAATTCCACCCAACCAACGATCTTGCCAAAAATCAATATTATCTCCGTTACCAAGCTTGCACAAAATTGAAGACGGGAACCAATTATCCAAGGGGCTATCTCCACCGGAACCAATCATACAAATGTCTTTCCACCAAAGAGAGACCTTTTTCCTTCCGTGATGCACCGTATTTGAAAGCATTATCCTAATTATGTCACCGTACCTGCAAGAAAGAAGGTTAGTCCATAAAGAATGTTTCTCACTCAAAATCCTCCATCTCCATTTACTAAGCAGAGCTTCATTAAATAACCCACAATGTTTCACCCCTAATCCTCCCTCCTTCTTCGGACGACACACCGTCTTCCACCCGATCCAACTCACCTTCTTCTCCCCATTCAACCCACCCCAATGAAATTTACTTAATTATTGTTGACATGTCCAACACAAAGTTTCTCACTTTAATAAAATTAAACACCACCATGAACTAACACAAAATACACTTTTTATTTTATTTTAATAAAGATCAATTATATTGAAAAATATAAAGGAATACAAAAAGAAGAAGGGGCTAGGCCAAGATCCTCTCAAGAAATACAAATCCAGTCACAAAATCACTTATAATAGCCAAAGGAATGGAGTCATAAAAAGTTATAGAAGTGGAGGTGCAGTCTATAGAAGTAAAAAAATTCACATAAGAGTTGTCTTTCTTGTAAATGTGAGTAATAGAAATGAAATATTTGCAACGATATTTTATAATTGATCTATTTGTTTCTTAGTTGGCAAGGCACCATATATTCCTTCGGTAAAGCTTGGACTATAAGTAACGAGTCATTTTCTATCCAAAGCTTAAGTCATGCTTTGTCCCTAACAATTTCAATAGCTCAAAAAACTTCTGAGAATTTTGCATGTAAGGAATTGACATTGAAAGTTGGTTCCGCAAAGGCAAGAATAAAGCTACATGTAGAATCTCTAAATATACCATTAGAACCACTAGATTGAGAAGTTAAGGTACATTCACAGTTTCATTTGAACCAATTAGTTTAAGAGGGTTGCCAAATGACTTCAACAATATCAAGAGGCTTCGGGGGATGAATATTGAAATTTACAGATTTAGGAGGATTGAAGTTTGCCAATTGCCATATAAGAAGTGGACACGTGTCGGACACCTTGTTTTAAATAAATGACACACCTAGCTCAAAAAAATTTAGATTTTTTTTATAAAGAAAAAAAAGCCCAACTCAATAATTATCAAATTTTAATTTATAAAAATAATAGAATTTTTTTACCTTTCATATTTCACTTCTCCACTATAAAAATAACACAATTAGGTTTTCTTATTTTTTTTCTTATTCCATGATTTAGAGGCTAGTTTTATCAATATGGAGTGACTATGATATGATTTGTATTATTTTGTTTTGGTAGATTTATGTCTTTTTTTTTAATTAAAAGTACTAAGTCCAAATATATATAAATTTTGCATCTCGTTTTAAACTCTATAAATTGTGCTCATATATTACATTATTATATTAATATATAAAATATATATAGCCATGTCTGTGTTCTATGTTTTTTATATTAGCGGTGTCCTTGTATCCGTATCCGTGTCATGTCTCGTGTCGTGTCCCGTGTCCCGTGTTCGGGCTTCATAGCTTGGTCGGAATGAGATTGTATTCATATTTGATGTTATACCAAATGGTTGAAAAAAATATGGTGTTTGATTGCCTCGTGCTTCCTTAATACTCTACTCCATCCAAATTATAGCTGCTTTGATGAGACACCATTTTTTTTTATTTTTCGCAACGTTAAGGCATTATAGTATTTCATTATTCTGATATATCTCTCTATTTCATCATTAACATAATTGTAAATGGACTCACCATTCTTGCACCAGTGGACTCTCCAAGCACAGATGGAATAAATCTCGGTAACATAAGCAGAATTTCACAATATTTTTATGGAAAAGAGAGCATGAACAATTGATGATTTTTCTAAACAGATTAGGATTGAAAACAAATTGTATCTGGTGAGGATTGTATTGAGATAAAAAGTGGATTGGAAGAGTATTTTTTTTTTATAATCAATGAATATATATTAACAGAGCACAGAACATGCTCTTAAACATTTAAGTTACATATTTCAGCCACCATATCCTCTGGCCTTCACCCCCTCATATTACATATATTACATATATTCTATAGGTCTATGTGACCATTCATAGAAATTACACAAAACCTTCCGATTGTTTCCAATCTCCAGCCACCACCACGATAACATTTTCACACTGTGCAGAATTTCATCCATGTCCGCCACCGCGTTATTGAAAATTATGTCATTCCGCTGCTTCCATATGATAAGTAGCCATCCATATGCACCCCACTCTTTTCCTAGAGCACTTGAACCTCAATGAATTCAGCATATGCAGAAAGTTAGAGATGCAGTCAGATCCAACCGGGTATGCAATTCCTAACCAGTCATATATGCTTCCCCACAGCCTCCTTAAAACATCACAATTAGTATATAGATGTTGGATGTCTTCAATTTGACTGCAACCAAAAACACAGCAGGCTGCATCATTTTGTTCTAAAATTCCTCTTTTGATCAGTTGAGATTTAGTGGCCAGTCTGTCTTGAATTAATCTCCACCCGAAAATTTTAACTTTTGTTGGCATCCTTAATTCCCAAAGGAGTTGCACCGCTTCTAGGCTTCTAGCTCCCATCCTCCGTGGTTCTGCAACTCTATCAGCCCGCCCTTGCATCAACTTCTTATAGCATGAAGAGACATTGAAAACACCATCTTCGTTTAAAGGCCAGACAAAGCTATCATGCTCATTTTTCCTTGGCTCTATCCCCAACAGTATTTCCTTCAATTCTTCCAGTTCCACACTTGCCTCCAAGCTTAGCTCTAATTCCGTTTCTGCTAAATTCCAGACCCACCTATTGTTGTCCCACCTCCCCATTGATTTCACAGAGACTTCGTTGCCCTCCAATACCTGAAAAAGAAGAGGAAATAATAAACAGAACGGTCTGCTCCCCAGCCATCTTTGCGTCCAAAACGGTACGCACGCTCCATCTCCCAATTTAATTGCCAAATTCTGGACAAAACCTGCATCTTCGTTGTCATCACCAAACTTCATTATATCTCTCCACCATAGAGATTCTAATGATTTACTTCCCTTGATTCTTTTGAAAAGAATCCTGTCAGAAAGTCTACCATATCGATCCTCCATAATTCCTCTCCATATAGCATTCTCATCAGTTAAAAAACGCCATAGCCATTTAGAGAGTAGTGCCCTGTTAAAAACCCCCCATTTCCTTTACCCCCTAACCCTCCCTCTCTCTTTGGTAAACATATTTGGTTCCACCCTATCCAGTCGATCCCTTTTTTCTCAGCCGCATTATGCCATAGGAATCTCCTCTGTATTTTAATCATCTATGCCTTCACCTTGCTTGGTAGCTTGAAAAAGGACAAGAAGAAGACAGGGAGATTGACAATAACTGAATTTAAAAGTGTGAGTCTCCCCCCAATTGACAATAATCTCCCTATCCAGGGCGAAAGTTTTGCTCTCATTTTGACGAGGATCGGATTCCAGAAAATAGCCCTTCTATGATTGCCTCCAACAGTAATGCCTAGAAACTTAAATGGGATTTTGTCCAATTTGCAACATAAGAATTGACTTCTATGCCTATACCGTAAAGCTTACTCTTCCACATATTGACCCGCAATCCAGACACCATTTCGAAGCCTCGTAGCATTACTTTGATTTCCCACAGATTACTCCACGATCCCTCACCTACAAGAATTGTATCATCGGCAAATTGTAACAGGTCATAAGACAATTCCTCGTTAATGCTGAATCCTTTGAATAATCCGCTCGAAGTAGCTTGACGCATCAACCCAGCAAAACCCTCGGCCACAATTGTGAATAAGAAAGGGGATTAGAGGGTCCCCTTGCCTCAATCCTCTAAATGCTTTGAATTCTTCAGTCGGACTTCCATTAACCAAAATAGACAAGTTGCTGTTGAAAACCCCAGCCTCCATCCACTTCATCCACCTCCTACCAAATCCCATTTTTATCATCATCTCTTTCAAGAAAGCCCAATCCACACAGTCGTATGCTTTAGCAAAATCAACTTTGAACAATAAACAGCTCCTTTTCTTTCTTTTGGCTAGGTCAAGAAGTTCATTGGTAACTAAGACGCCATCAAGGATCTGCCTACCAGGTACAAAAGCTGTTTGGGATTTAGAAATCGGCTTTCCAATAACTTTCCCTAACCTTGCTGCTAACAGTTTTGCTATTATTTTGTAAACGCAACCTATAAGGCATATAGGTCTGTATTCCTCCTGGCATTGAGGGTTCTCTACCTTCGGTATAATTGCAATAAATGCCGCCGTCATTGCTCTCGGTAAGGTTCCTTTAAGGTAAAAGTCTTGTATGCACTGAATAATGTCTTCCCCAACCACATCCCAACAGTCTTGTATGAAATCCAAGTTAAAACCGTCCGACCCTGGGCTTCTATCGCCTTCGCAACTGAAAATCACCTCTTTTATCTCTTCCACTGTAAATACTTCCTCTAGACCACTACATTCTTCAGGGGACAGTTTGTTGAATTCTATTCCACCAAGCGACGGCCTCGGAGATAACTTCGCCTGAAAACTCTTCTCAAAAAATTCCTTAACCTTCGATTTTACCTCTACCACTCCTTCCAGAAAACCTTGCTCAGTTTTGATCCCCACCACAGTGTTTCTTCTAATTCTATCTTTCATCATTGAGTGGAAATATCTAGAATTACTATCTCCTTCCATGATCCATTTTGCTCTAGATTTTTGTTTTATCATGCTTTCTTTTTGGTACAGCTTACTCCATATGTTGGCTTGAATTTGTTTTCTGCTAGCAGCTATATCATCACTTTGTTGAGAATGGGAAGATTCATCTACTGCCTCCTCGTCTTCTATTCTATTAAGCTCCACCACTTCTTCTTCCAGCCTCAAGTCCAGTAAGCCAAATACACTATGGTTGCACCACCTCAATCTATCTCTCAATCTTTTGAACTTTTCTTTTAGGATAAAAGCACTAGTTCCCTTCACTTCCATTGAGTTCCATTCTCTCTTTACAAAGCTAAGGAACTCTTCATGATCATACCAACACCGAAAAACCTTAAATGGTTTGGGTCCCCAGTCCAGTTTACTGGTTTTAATCGAAATAGGTCTATGATCAGAAATATCTATGTTCCCTGCCACTTGAGCCACTGCATTCCACGAGTCAATGATCCCCTCTGACAATAAAAATCTATCTATCATGCTCCTTGCTTTACCACTAGAGTTGATCCAAGTGAATTTGTTCCCCAATAATGGTAAATCCACTAGCTCCATCAGCTCAATAAACTTTGAAAACTCCTCCAATTCAATTCTGTTTGCCTGCACCTTCCCCTTCCTTTCCTCCCTTAATTTAATAGCATTAAAGTCACCCCCTATAACCCACTCCCCTCCTGGCATACTGTATTTCCAGTCTAATAGTTGTTTCCACAGAATTCTCTTTTCCACTAGATTGCAAGGAGAATACACATTTATGAAGTAACAGTTTATTCCTGCCCACTCTGCATTGACACCCAAGATCCCTTTGGCACTGAAGTTGTACACAGGTCTGATGCTCCCCTTTCTCCAGATAGTAACCATCCCCCCCGGTTGTCCCACCGAATTAGCCGCAGACCACTCACATTCATCTTGACCCCACAGACTTCGAGCTAGACCATCTTCCATCCTTTTCAATTTTGTTTCCTGGATAAAGCAGATGTCGGCCTTCTCCCTTGAAATTACCTGGCAAACTCTTCTTCTCTTCATAGAGTTGCCACCCCCTCTTATATTAAAGGAAACTAGATTCATGGTGCACAGAATTTTGTTTCCCTCCCTGCTTCAAAACAGCCATGTTCCCTATCTTCAATATCTCGGACAATCCTTTCAAAAACTTCATCATCTTCTTCGCCTTCAATTCCTAATGCTTTAATTGATCTCCACACTTTGGCCGGTAATCTTTCTATGTTCTTCCACACTCTATTGTTTCCTTGATTGATCCCTGAATCTGCTACAGAATCCCCACCAAGAACCGATCCAATTGAGCACCTAAAATTATCCCCTTTCAGAATTTCCGCTGAATTTTGTAAAAGATGAAGATTAGGGTTCCCTTGGGATTGCAAGAGAGATGAAAAATACGAAGGTTCGAACGGGATTTTTGTGTTCTCATAAACTTCCACAATTGGTTTCCTCTTTTTGGGCTTTACAATTGGGATTGGAAGAGTATGGAATCAAAGCCAGAAAGCCATCTCAACACATTATTATAAGAAGGTTAACATGTATATCGCCCGATAGTGCTATAATTATGTTAGGAAGTGAAATGTCAGGTGGAATCCAAGATGTAAGAGCTGAAGACATAAATGCTATTACAACAGAATCAGCTGTTAGAGTCAAAATCGTTATCGGTAAAGGCACATTTGTGAATGACATATTAGTTAAAGGAATGAAACTGAACACAATGAAGTATGTGTTTTGGATGACAGGGAGTCCCTGTCAGGAACTTATGGACAACACCTTGATAAAGGTTTTGATCCAAAGGCACTGCCTAAAGTTAGTGGAATAAATTAGAGATTTTACTGCTAAGAATGTGACAATTGCAAATAAACTTAAAGTAATTTCTAGTGATCCTTTTACTAGAATATGTGTTTCTAATGTGACTATTGAAATGAGTGAAAAAAAAGTCAAAGAAGAAACTTCCATGGAGTTGTACTAAAGTTGCTGGAATTTCAAGCAACGTGAGTCCTTAGAATTGCTGCAAGAAAAGAAAGAAAAATTGGATTGTCGTTATCCAAGTGACAAATTGCCTATTGAAAATTTTCAGTTCAAGACTTGTTCTTTTTAAGAGTAGTGTGTTTTGATAGTATTATGGATGATGTATTTAAACTTTATCACTATTATAGTGTTATATATTGTTATGAAAGAAAATGTTGTTTTCTTTCAAAAGATATGTTTGCAAGGAAATGTTTAAAAAGAATGAATAATATAAATAAGGATAAAGCTAATGTGTCCTTAGGACATATGTTAGAAAACACATTAATAGAAGGTTTTTCTTGAATCAAAATAATGAAAATAATAATTATAAATTTTTAATAAAAATATTACACAATTTTTAATAAAAATATAAACTATTCCCTTTCTCAATGATAAGTCTTTTTGCCCAAGGTGTTTTATCAAGATAAAAAAAATATTCTCGATTAAAACGTCTTTTGCAACAAGATCAGTCTTCAAGAGAGACACTATCAATTTTAATTTGTTTATGGAAAAACGGAAAAAGATCTAATATAGTTTATCTCGATTCAGAAATTAGATTCGTCCGTCAATTATGAATAGTCGTGTTCACATGAAGAACACTAGTTGAATAACTCCTTCTATGCTAGTTAGATAAGGCCTTGATGTCTAATCAACAAAGTTTATAGGAGATAGTCCTTCTTGTAGATGATAGTGATACCATGGATATGATTAACTCAAATGGTCAGAATTATGATAACATAACGTGTATTTCCCGTCAAGCTCATGTTAGTCCCGCTTAAACATATACTTAGTACAGTATATGACTTGTTATTTAATAACTTGTTGTTTGATTATATATAGATATATAGTTGGTTTGATGTATTGGAACAAATTTTATTTTATTATTTGTTTTCCAAAATTTTCATAACATATATAACATAAACATAATCATGAAATTACCAACATCAACAGACATAATATTCACAAATATAACATTGACAAAATATAAAATAAATGACATAGTTTAAATATGACATAACATGAAGAAGATATTTCTAACAAATGCTAGTTATAATTTCAACATCAGTAAAAATGTTAGGATGTTTCATCATTTTAAGAATATCGTTTGTCGATATTGCAATTATTGTATCAACCTTTATCAAATCCTTAGTAACGATGAAATTTGTGAACCATAATTTTTTTACATTTTCACATGTCTAAAGATGAAAATTATTGGTCAATTTTTTTCCATCAACATCAATTAAGATGACTGATACTCGATCTTAACCATCTTTCTATTGTCATTGAGGTAAGAAATTTTTGAATTTGAAATTCATATATAGTAAAGTGGTACTCTCACTAACCTTAAAATTAAATGGAGGACAAACATTATTATAAACAAATGAAAGGTAAAAATATTGACCATATAAAAGTGCAATCTCGATCATATAAAAATTTTATTTTAATTTTGACCATATAAAGGTGTCAGTTCAATCTTGACCATACAAAAGTGTTAGTCACAATTAAGTCCTACTATTGATTCTTGTTGATCTACATATGGCCTCGATGGTGCGTGTACTCGGACTGCGTGTTCATAATTCTTATACAACATATATATGCTACTTCCCATTTTCTTGCACTGTATATACCATTCTCTCTCCAACAGACAGGGACTAGAGGAAATGGATAGTTTGGCTCTAACTTCAACTGAACTCAGTGACAATTTTTAACAAAGGTTATTTCAAGGAAATCGAAAAATACTTTACCCATAAAATATGTTTGTCAAGTAACTATTTTAATCTTAATATGAGAATTATTTTCCTTAGAATATTATTCGATTATTTCTAACGTAAAATACAAAGATACATACAACTACTTAGTACATATGAGTCTAAACTTTCCATTATTCAAGATTCAGCTACTTGAAATCCATATATTTATTTTGTCTCGTCATCATTCTTTTTGTCCTCGTAAGAAGCCTATTTAATTAGATATGTACCCTTTTAGTCTTGGATAAACCAGATCCTCTAAATGTTTCTGGCCTTACCTTAAATATTAGTCTTTGCACCTTAAAGTTTGCCACATCACCCTCCTTTTGCAAATTCTTACTCCTCTTGGCCTTTCATTTGGACATTAATTTTACAGTTGATGAACACATTAAAGTTGTACAAGGATATATAAGCTCACTGCTCACATACATTTTTCTTTATCACCCTCTAAGCAACAATACTTAAGGTGTTGAATCATTTCACCAAATCTTCACATTCTTTATTCAAGTTCAATTGTGCCCTAGATTCTTCTTTAAAAAATGCATGCTCTTTAATATTTATTTTTCTCCAAAATATATGAATGACAACTAATGGAATAGAATTACCTTGTACTTAAAATATGCGAGTTCACATGCACAAGGAAAACAATGAGTTGTTCTAATGTAGCATGCATCCACATGCAACATTATTAATGCCTACTCGTTTCATTCTTTCAAACACTTTGCAATGTAATGTTTGCATTTTCTTGACTCTAAACCATGCAATCTTTCATAAAAATGAGTATTAAGTTTAGGCTCAATATTAATGGTATTTTTATGAAATGAGACTGTGACGCAACTGTTGAAGAATGCCTTAAAATTTTTGCTGATGAAGAGAAAGAAAACATAGTTTGAGATTTCTAGAAATCATAAAACCGAAAAGTAATCTGGTTCGAGCGATTTACGGGTATCGGGTTTGGTCGGTTCGGTTCATTGATTCATTCATTAATGTTAGAATATTTTATATTAATTTGGAGATCATATAAATTAATATAAAAAGATATTATAAGATATTTATAATATTCTAAAAGATATTATAAGATATATATTTATGATATTCTAAAAGATATTATAAGATATATATTTATAATAGTCTAGATATTATAAGATATTTATAATATTTGAGAGAAATTATAAGATTTAATAATATCTTTTATTCTTACAATTAAAGAGACGTGTTTTAGGATTTGTTATGGATTTGTTGGATTTTGACTATTATAAATATGTATCCCTTCTATTATTATAGTGTGACAATCTTAGAGCTTATAGCAATAAGGGAGAATAAGGGTTTAGGGAATTCCAAGGGAAAACCTAGAAAGACTAAGGTTTTTGGGAAACCTTTTGGAGTTATCTAAGGGGATTGAGAAATACTTCTAAACACCTTGGGTTTGAGTGATTCTTATATTGTGAGTTGGAGAGGTTGAGAAACACTTGGGTAGAAAATAGGGTTTGTTCTTTGGGAATTGTGAAGGCTATTTTCTTGTAACTCATCTGTAATCTCTTGTAACAACATTCTGAGTATAGTGAATTGGAGAGTTGCTCTCTCCCCTAAAGTATATCGTTTGATCGAACTGGGTAAACAAACCTTCGTCTTTTTCTCGCCTTATTCTTTTATATTATTTGTGTACGAATTATTAGTGTTGTATATCATTTATTTTGGTTGCTACTATTCTTTGCCTCACAAATTGATATTGAATTTTGTCGCAATTCACAACAAGATTCACAACAAGTGGTGCAGTGATCATGGAGCAAAGAGGTATTGTTTACAAGTGAGCACCATGGTTAGATGGGAGATCGAGAAATTTTCCGGTAACAACGACTTCGGGTTGTGGTAAATTAAGATGCAAGCAATTTTAATTCAAGAGAAGTGTATCTATGCTTTGAAGAGTGAAGCATGGATGCCTGCAAGACTTACACATGTACAGAAGACCGAGATGGTGGATAAGGCCAGGAGTGCCATTATCTTGTGCCTTGGGGATAAAGTTCTAAGAGAACTCGCAAGGGAGCAAACTGCGGTTGCTATCTGGGCAAAACTTGAATCATTGTATATGACAAAGTCTTTGGCTCACAGGTTGTGTTTGAAACAAAAACTCTATTCATTCTGAATGCTGGAGTACAAATCCATAGTTGAACAACTTATAGAATTTCACAAGATTATCGATGATCTTGAGAATATTGAAGTGAAGATTGATGATGAGGACAAAGTTTTGCTCCTGTTGAGTTCATTACCGAAATTCTTTGAGCACTTTAAGGATTCCCTTATTTATTGTAAGAAAGGTACTATTACTTTGGATGAAGTCCAGACGGCGGTGAAATCCAAAGAATTTTCAAAGTCGAAAGATTTGAAAATTAAAGATAGTGGTGAAGGCTTAAATGTGTCAAGAGGAGGAGATGAGCATAAAGGGATGTCCAAATCAAAGAGGTCTGACAAGTCAAAGGTAAAATGTTTTAATTTTCAGAAAATCGGTCACTTTAAAAGGAATTGTCCTGAGATAAAGGGCAATGAAGATTCTGTTCAAGCTGTTGTTGCCTTGGGTGAGGAAAGTTAAGAGGATGCCGGTGTACTAGTAGTTTTGAGTTTGGAAACTGGAGATAGTTGGATCATTGACTCAGGTTTCTCTTATCACATGTGTCCAAGAATAGAATACTTTGAAACTTTGAAGATGGTGCAAGGTGGAATTGTTTGCCTTGGTGATAATAAGGCTTGCAAGGTTCATGGTATTGGTACGGTCAAACTTAAAATGTTTGATGATCGTGAACTTCTTATTCACAATGTGAGGTATGTTCCAGAACTCAAGTGAAATTTGTTATCTATAAGTATGGTTGATGATCTAGGCTATTGTATTAGAGTTGAACAAGGAGTGTTAAAGATTTCACGTGATGAATTGATTATTGCTAAAGGGTCTAAAATATGTGGTCTATATATTTTAGAAGGTTCAAATGTTGTTATTCATTCATCATTAACTAGTGGAGGCTTTTATGACAAGGAAGAACTAAGGGATTTGAGTTTAAGGCGTTATGAATGCCTTGAGAAAGTTTCAAAGGAGTATAATGAATTTTGCAGAAATCAAGGGATAAAAATGCATGTTACTGCTGAGTTGTTATTGAGTTTTTGGGGAAGAGTTGAGGTTAAAACAGCTTACTTGGTTGGTAGAGAAGTTCTTCAGAGGGAGAATAGTGAAAACCAAGGGAGAAATCTGGTAAAAACTATAATGGAGAAAACTCAGTTTGAGGTGGAGTTTCCTACTATGGATACTAGTAGTAGTAAGGAAACAATTACAGAGATCTCTGATTATCATTTGACTCATGATAAGGTAAGTAGGGTTATTGTAACATCTCAAATGGATGGTTATGCTAGCCTCAGATATTATGTTTTTAATGTGGTTGAAGGACTGCAAAATAAAAGAAGAAAAACCTTCAGGGATGCATTTGAAAATAGGTGGAGTCAAGGGTGGTTGAAAAATCATACTTGTATGCTTGTTAAATTACATAAGAAGAAAAGGATAATTGGAAACAAGTGGATGCAAGTGGCAAGATCAAGATTCAAGGGTTGTTTGAATTTGATCAAGGTTATTTATTATAGTTTTAACTTGGTAGAGAGAAACAATGTTGTTGATTGTTAAATTGGTATCAACACAGTTTAAAGTCAAGGTGGAGATTGTTGAAGTATGCCTTAAAACCTTAGTTGAAAAAGATAAAGAAAACATATTTTGAGATTTCCAGAAATCAAAAAGCCGAAAAGTAATATGGTTCGAGCGATTTACGGGTATCGAGTTCGGTCGGTTTGGTTCATTGATCCATTCATTAATGTTAGAATATTTTGTATTAATTTGTAGATCATATAAGTTAATATAAAAAGATATTATAAGATATTTATAATATTCTAAAAGATATTGTAAGATATATATTAATGATATTCTAAAAGATATTTTATATATATATATATATATATATATATATATATATATATATATATATATATATATATATATATATATATATATATATATATAGTCTAGATATTATAAGATTATAATAATATATTTTATTCTAACAATAAAGGAGATATGTTTTGGGATTTGTTATGAATTTGTTATTTTGACAATTATAAATATGTATCTCTTCTATTATTACAGTGTGACAATCTTAGAGCTTATAGCAATAAGGGAGAATAAGGGTTTAGGAAATTACAATGGTAAACTTAGAAAGACAAAGGTTTTTTAGAAACCTTTTGGAGTTATCTAAGGGGATTGAGAAATACTTCTAAACACCTTGGGTTTTAGTGATTCTTATGCTAGTAATGAGAATGTTTCTGTAGAATCAACATCTATTAACTTAAGTAATGTAAACATTTGTTAAATAATTACTTTTTTGTTGTTGCATTCCCTAATGTCATGACTTAATTGGTCCATGAATCAATAAATCTTTATGTGGGGGAGAAAAGCGTGTTTGAATAACAATAATAAAAAAGTAGGGATTTCACCACATGCTTATTTAAAATATTTTTTTGTGTCTCTCATACTTAACCGCACGATGGGAATACATTACCTTACTCAACAAACTAGTAACAAACCCGTGCATTCGCACGGGTTCGGGTTTGGTACGCGCATTTCTTAAGATAAATTTTTAAATACATACTTTATAAAAAAAACAATTGTGAAAAATAAAAAATAAAATTATTTAGGTTTAATTGAGTTGTAATAATAAAAAGGCTTATAAAGTTTAATAAATTAGAATTAATTGAAAAACAATTGTGAAAATGGAAAGAAAAAACAAATTTTAAGGTTGATAGAGTTGTAATAATAAAAGGGTTTATAAAGTTTAATAAATGAGGCAAATAAAAATATAAAATTAGTTGAAAATAGTAGAAAATAATTATACATAAAAGTCCAAAAAGAGAATGGTGGGTTACCTGTGCGTTCACGGTGCTTTACCCGTGCTATTGCACGGGTACTGATATGTTATCCGTACATTTGTATGGTACTGGTGTGTTACCCGTACGCTGACACAGATAAAATTATTTGATACAATAGAAAATATATTTAAATACAAATATAAATTCAATTATATTAAATAATTATAACTCATAAAATAAATCAATAATAATTAAATATATTATGAAAACAAAATTTTTGAAGGCCATTGTAATTAATATTTTTCTAATACGTTCATTCTTTTCATCTCCCTTTAAAGTCTAAGTGGAAAGATGCCCTTAGGCTACCACCATGTACAATTTTGAGAGAACGTGAAACATAGAAGTGGTCATTGTGTTTTAGCCAATGCAACTAAAAAATGATTTATGGTTCAGGAATTAACGAAGTTGAGTTGCAGCTTGTAAGAACCAATTAGCTTAGCATTTGCAAATGAACTGAAATATCTAGAGGCTACTTATTATCATTTTATTAGAGAAAACATACATATGTAACAAATAACATGTGTTTGACATTTTTTAAAGGCAAAACTAACTTATTACCGAATAATTGCAAGCACAAGCAGTGTTGCAACTAAGCCAAAAGTACACCAGTCAAGAAATACACCAAAACAAACTACAAAGATAACACCAGAGCTACTAATGAAAATACAAGGAACTGTTGTCTAAAAAGTACATCCATCCCTCTCTTTTCAGCACCCCAACTGAGACACAATGCCAACCAAAACAGCTTTGCCCGCCTCCAAAATTACCGAAAATCATATCAGAAACATATTAAAAGCGACAGAATACGGCTGCAGAAAAACTACAACTCCTTGACTGCGATACTACTTCACTAAAGCTGACTGCCAACACTCGCTTAGGACTAATTTCCATGCCGATGAAGTGCTGCTACTCTCCACATTCCAAGAGATATGCTGAATTTCTTGAGATATGATTCTACTTGGAAGTGCGACTGTAAATATAATATTTGCATTATTAAATATATATTTGAGAAAAGAAATCAATATTACTATAAGTTAACTTATCAAGTTAATTGAGGTACATCAATACTCAAATCATAATATTAGCATGAGTGATGTTAATAATGGCAACCAAAATTTAAACTAAAAACACATGTCCGACGTAAACAAATAGAAGCATTGAGTGTGAGCGTCGTCTGAGCATAATGAGTAGACAAAATCGACGGCGAAAATGCACTATAATTATTTTAAAAAAATCCAATCAACAGTGTTTCGAGTTTTAGCAGCGTCTTAGCATCATATACAATCATAATGGTGTTGAATTCAAAAAGAACAATAAAGTTTTTATCACTATATCTATTGCCAGACTTTTACTATTCTTTGATACACCAATAAGGTGTCTATTTAAGTCTTTGTATAATTATTTCTTACTTAGTGGTACTCAACAACAAAAAATAGGGTCCCCAAACAACCTAGAAGACATTATTAGAGCTAATTCAGCCAGACCTTCTGTAATGTTTGTAAGCCACAACAACAGCCGCCACATCTTCAAGCACACCAAGGGCTGTGAGAACATCACTCTCTTTCAATGTAGGGCTAATTCTAGCTGATTTTTCTCTCTTTAGTCTTGTTGTTTTGTGTAGGACTTGAAAATATGCAACAACAAACCCCATTAACACCCTGGCAACATCCAGTCACATTTTCTTCCCTGTCACACTATCACTTTCAATACTCTTCTCGATCTTGTTGGCGAGTTATCCATTAGAAAGTTTCTGGTTAGTTGCTCCCTTCGTTAGAAAGTTTCAAGTATCAAATTTGTAAACAATGCTTTATAAAAAATTCTAAACACTCACTATTACTATTACAATTTTTTCATAACTCACGGTTTCGTTGAATAGAAAACCAGACATCACAGTGTGAAAAATTAAAATGCCACAAAAAATAATGCTAAGTATTAACATACCTCAATAGAAAAGGGATAAGCTCAAAACTGTACCTTTTCAATATTCTCTCTAATGGCATACTTGCATGCACGCTGGCAAATCTCAGTAATATCAGCACCACTAAAGCCTTGGGTGTAATTTGCAAGAGCTCTAATATCGACATCTTTTGAGATGGGGGATTTTCTCAAGCAAGCTTTAATTATGTGACTACGGGAATTTTCATCTGGGAGAGGGATATAAATCAACTGGTCTAAACGCCCTGGACGCAGAAGAGCTAGATCTATAATGTCAGGTCGGTTAGTAGCGCCAATGATGAACACAGTTTTCTTTGCTGACATCCCATCCATTTCTGTTAGCAGCTGGTTCAAAACCCTGTCAGCTGCACCCCTAGCATCTCCTACACTACTACCTCTCTGCAGGATAAAGAAAAGCAGAGGTTAAGTAACCATGGTTAATGTTCTCTATTTGAAATAGTTGAAATGAATGAAGATTTTTAAAGTTTGACAATAAATTTGCCCGAATTCAAAATCAAAGCTTAGTGACCCGGACTGGTACCAACCTGAGTTGCAATGAAGTCAAGCTCGTCAAAGAATAGGACACATGGAGCAGAACCACGAGCCTTGTCAAAAATTTCCCTCACGTTTGCCTCACTTTCTCCAAACCACATTGTGAGCATCTCAGGACCTTTGATACTGATGAAGTTTGCCTGGCATTCATTGGCAATAGCTTTTGCCAAAAGTGTTTTACCACAACCAGGAGGACCATTGAAAAGAACTCCCTTTGAAGGCGACGTGCCAAATTTCTCAAACTTTTCAGGGTGTTCCACTGGATATTGAACAGTCTGCAAAAACGAACAAAAAAGAAAAACAAAAATATTCAGATGCAGATAAAAGTAAACATATCAATGTCATTATGTAAGAGCTTCACTCACCTCTTAGAGTTCCCTCTTAACATTTTCGAGACCACCGATATCTTCCCAGCTGCAATTAGGCACTTCAACAACCTGTTTTAATAGAGAAGTTTAGATTATACATACCCAATAAAGTGGGAATAGGAGGACAAGTATATTAATGAAGGATTCATTTCGTAACAGTAGAAGGATTCATTTCGTAGTTAATACCATATTCTTTCATATCATTACTTTTGAAACTTATAGACTGTTTGTGAACTACCTGAATCATATCATATCCAACAACAAAAAATTGTTCCAAACCGAAAACAAATAATAATCAACTCTTTCACATACCCTGATACACTTGTTTTTCACAATCCCTGCAATTATTAAAAGACAAAAAAAATCAATTTTTTTTATGAAGGTTTACACTTTATGGAATTATGAAAATGAAACCAGAAATAACAATTAATACCACATATGAGATTCCCATCGACATGTTCTTCTGTAAAAAGTAACTCCTCTATACTATGAATTTCTTGACCTTGGTCCTCTACAACTGTTCTTCATAGGTTGGGAAGAAGATGAAACTTCCATTAATTTTCCACTTCCAAGTATTTCACAAACTTTCACACCTAAAATCTGCAAATATACGAATGGATAAGAAACCCTAAAAACTGAACGTATAAAATACCAATTAATATATACATAAAATATATGCAAATTTTTTGGAGCTTTACAATAGATCCATCATCGTGAAACCAGACACCGCCGTAAAATCGCTGAATACGACAGATCTGCGGCCGTATTCCCTATTCCGATTGGTACCCCGTTTATCATTCTTTGATTTCTTTAGAGAAGAAGAAATGCAGAAGGAAGAAATGAAGAGAGAAAAATAGGGTTTTGAAATCAAAGGTAGCAGAAGAGATAAAAAAAAGAAGAAAAGGAAAAGATGGAAGAGAGAAGAAGAAAGATTGTGTGGGAATAGTAGAAAATTGAAAATGAAAAGGGAGGGGGTGGCGTGTTTGGTTGGTCTGTAAAAGAGCACGCTTTCTCCATAAGTTATTGTTGTTGGCCTACTGAAAACATTAAATGATTGTAAAAAATCAGCAAAAGACAAATTTTGCCCTAAAATTATTATTTTAGACTAAAGTTAATCAAAGGGTATTTTGGTGAAATCCAGAACAGTTTATTTTCTTATAGGGAGGGGGTGGCGTGTTTGGTTGGTCTGTAAAAGAGCACGCTTTCTCCATAAGTTATTGTTGTTGGCCTACTGAAAACATTAAATGATTGTAAAAAATCAGCAAAAGACAAATTTTGCCCTAAAATTATTATTTTAGACTAAAGTTAATCAAAGGGTATTTTGGTGAAATCCAGAACAGTTTATTTTCTTATATTATAGATACATGACTGGATGTTGCCTCTTCAACTCAACATGAAACTTTCGTTTTACCCCAACATTATTAACAATGTGAAATGTACATAACATGTTAACTAATGTTGAAAAAACAACTTCAATTTCATTCATCAAGGTAAGTTCTAAATCAACCATCATGACATTGAAAATTAACTTCTGAAATGTAAACAAGTTTTTAAGCTTCTCCAATGCCCACATAAAATCGTCTTGTCATTCATGTTCTAAATCCAATAAAGAAAGTCAACTTCGTCAACATCATGTATGTCTTTCACCACCTTTTAAACAATTGAGGATATCATGTCCGTCTAACGTCTTTGTTAGATCATGGTTTTAAATATCACATCCAACCTGAACACCCCAATCACTACCACTTGACATTGATCCCATCCAAAAAAGACACTTGACCCTTTTTCTACATGTGACAACTGGATTTTTATTATTCTTGTAATTTTTATCTCTCTCACAACCGAGCACTAGTTTGTTGCACCTGCCTATTGTCATGTTGGTCGTATCATAATTAATAGTAACTATAATAATAACAACATGTTATCGTCCAATACTTTATTCTAGTATTAACAAATCTTCCCAGTTCAAAAATATCCACACAACATAACAAAATCAATGCTAATAATATAAAATTCAAGTGATCAAAATATCAATTTTAATTTAACAGTAACACACCTATGTAGTAGTGAAAAACTCACTAAAATCCTCAAGAGCTCCATAATTTCTCAATTGCATTCATTTTTTGCAGCTAAAAAAACAAAAACAAAAAATTGTTAGCCTACCTTTAAGGGGTAGGAGAAATGCAGCACTATAGTTTTATTAAATACGAAAAATACCACATTTATCCAAACAAAAAAAACTCTTAAAATTGAAAGATAAAATATAAGAAATAAAATTGATTGATTGAAAAATTGTAGAGATGTAAGGTATTGATATAGGGGTGTCTGATAAAATGGAATTTTCTTTATTGACCTCCCTACTTTCTTGGCCATCCTCGCTGAAATTCCGTGAATTTCCTTTTACTTCGGAAATGCATCTCCGAAGTTAAAAAAAAGTGATTTCGGAGATACATTTTCGAAATCACCTTTTTTTTTACGTAAAAAAAATACGGAAATACATTTCCGAAATAATGCGTGTTTTACTGTTTAAACAAAACAGCCTCCCCCCATTTCCATTTACCCTAAATCTTTCAAACACCCCAAATTTCTTCTCAAGCATTTACATAAACACCAAAGGCAACTTCAAAGATCATCAAAGGTTACTCCAAAGGCTCATACAACACCTCTAAAACACCTCCAACAACACCTCAAATTTGTAAGTTTTTCAAACTTTCAATTTATGATTGAAATTGATATTAGGGGTGTTATAAATTAGTATAATGTAGTACATTTAAGTTACTATATGGCACTAGATAATTTTAGATAGGAAAAATTGAATTTTGATGCATTTAGGGCAAGGTTTTGAAGTTCTGCAAAAATGGTGTCGCAGGGGGTTTCGGAAGTGCATTTTCGAAAACACCACCCTCGCCAGTTTCGGAAATGTACTTCCAAAATATACCCAGAAATGCTTTTTTTATTTTCTTGATTGTTTCGCATTCTTATGGAATTCTATTTTTTTAGGAAAATAGCTGACAACTCCGCACGACTCAGACAGGGCAGAGAGACCCAGACAGCGTCGACTAGACGCGAGCGGGCGTCACAGTTGGCAGTGACACAGGGACGGGATAGAGTACGAGTACCCGTCCAGATGGATGAGACTGGTTCCTCATCTGGATCGAGGAGTCGGCTGGCTCGGGTGTCTTCTTCCCGGCAGGAGGAGGTACGGGAGGAGGAGGAGGAGGTGAGATACCAGGAGGATGAGGAGATACCTGATGCCGACCCTCCACACGGGGAGGAGGAGGATAGCTTCCGGGGGTTCCCAGGGACACTTCGGTGCTGATTTCCTACCACGAGCACGTCGCTCAACGTGTCTGGTGTTAGACGTTGGCCTAAGGATCTAGACGGGGGTGAATAGATCTCACAGAGTTTTTCGGAATTATTTCAAACTAATGCGAAAGCGGTTCTGAATCGACTTGCGTCTATTCCGGACCGTTATTGCAAGGGTCGTATATGTTCCAAAACCACAAGATAATTGAGATTAACGATGAAGTGATATGTTATCGAATCAATACGTTTCACAGCTGAAAATCGATTAACTTCTAAATTGATAAACTTTGGTTTGCAATGCAGTAATAGTGAAAGAAGCAAAAACACAAACACTTGGTGATAATGATCAAATTGATGGTGATTCAATGTGTGATGAATTGTGATGTTTATGCAAGTCCTTAATTCACAATTTTAACACTCGAATCGTTGATCAATTTGCAATTATAACCAAATATGAACAGAACGTAAATGAAAAGATAAAAGCGACAAGAACACGATATTTGTTTAGGCAGTTCGTCGATCGTCCTCGCTACGACTACGTCTGCCCCCAATTCCAAACTGAAATTGGGAAATCTTCCATTAATGTTGAAAGCAGTTTATACAAAGAAGATAACAAAGCGATAAACAATAAACCAAATTTGTCGATCCTTTGAATCTTCTTCCCCCTTAATCTTGAGCCAGATCAAGGTCTTTCAAGAGCTTTACTTTGATCCCTTTCTGCAGTGTCTTGAATTGCTTGAACACTTGTTCTTCAATCTTCACACTCAGCTGGATCCTTGATGAAGCCTCTTGATAAAAACCCCCAAAATTCCCCAATCTTGGAGGACAAAAACCTCAGATTTTATTCACCAAAAACCCCACAAATCTTCACCCACTAGGAATCTTCAATTCCGTTCCATGGACGTTATCGAACTCGATCACTAACCCTCAACGCAAGAATGATTATGTGTAATTGTGTTGGAGATGATGAAGAACGAAGATGAGAAGCATTTGTGTATCTTTCAGTTGTTGGTGTTCATGAATAATTAACATGGAATGATATATATAGTTGCTGGTATGTTGGAGCAGAGTGAACACATGATTTGGGAAGTTTTCAGCAGATAGGTCGACCTACCTTAGTGCTTAGGTCGACCTAACAGAAGTAAAATGAGCCAAGTTGAATTTGTTGCCAGTTGGGTCGACCTATTGGTAGGTTAGGTCGACCTAGAATCAGTTAATTCAGCTTCTTGAAGGTTTCTTCAGTTTGGGTTGACCTGTGGATGTGAGTAGGTCGACCTAACAGTGATATGTGTAAAAATCATCAGTTTAGGTCGACCTGGGAGTGTGGGTAGGTCGACCTACTTGTGGCATTTCTGAATCTTTCTTGTTTTCTTTGTTTTGAGTCGACCTAGATACAGAGCAGGTCGACCTATTTTGCTTTGAATAGCCAACCTAGATTTTTCTCGAGTTCTTCTGCTTGAGCCTTGTTGCTTGTTTGCTTATGGAGTTTGCCATGGATCAAAAACTTCTTTGTGAGTGTGACCTTGTATTTACATTCTCCCCCTTTTTGATGATGGCAAACAAGCAGTGACAGCTCCGGCAAACAAGTGGTGATGGCTCCCCCATACTCTTCAGCACCTATAACTTCATACTGAGCTCCCTTGTACTCTCAGCACCTATCTCCCCCTTTGACAACATCAAAAAAAATACAACAAGGAGTAGTAGAAGAAAGAGACAGTATAAAGTAGATATGGCAAGAACATTGCATAGCATAATAGTTAACAGAATCAAGTAGAGGTGTCATAATATCCAAACAACTTTAAACATACAACCAAGCACATAATACTCAGACAAATTTAAATGGAAACTAGACTAAGTACTTAGAAAGCTTTAGCAAATTTTCATGATAATGATGGAATGAGATGTAATGATATGATGAGATGGAAAGAGATGCATCCTAACGCCTGCCCCGTCTTCCTCTTCCTCTTTGAAATGTTTGAGGACGATCTTCTTCAACTTGTTCCAACAGATCAAGCACAGAGTGGTTTAGAGTATTGAAGCTTTGACTTAGATTTGCATGACGGTTCAATGCAGTCTCCTCAAGCTGATTCTGTCTTAAGGTAGAGTTTGATGCAAACGTTTCAATGTCGTTTTTGTGGTCTTGAACCAGGCTGTATAGTGATTGATATTGACGTTGTTGTTCGTCATATCGGTCTTGTTGAATTTGTTTCATGTTCTGGAACTGAAGCTGCTGTCTGTCGAAGTGTTGTTGTTGTAGAAGTTGCATATTTTCAAGCATGGAGATGATGTTGGACTGATCCGGCTGAGTTAGAGCAGGATGATTCCAAGGAATTTCCTCTTCTTGAGGTGGAACATATTGCCAATTCTGATTCGCATCATGAGTAACATCTTCCATTGTATGATCATCATCATTCGGTATGTCTTGGTCATTTCCTTCTTCTTCATTTCCTGCAATGTGCCCAAATTTTGTGGGATCGTCATAGTTGTATATGACTTTTCCGGTTCCTTTCTGAATGAGATAGTAAGTTTTCTTATCTGGATCCCAATGATATCCCATGAGGGTTAAGGTTGTTTGGGAGAAGTCCTGATGCTGCTTCATGTGAATGTAGTTCAATCCATCAAGTTTCATGCCGAAATGATTCACAATCGTTTGAATGATTGAGCCATAGCATAGAGAAGTAGTTTTCTGTTGAATTTCATGGAACTTAGCTGCGAGGAAATTTGGCCAGTGTACACGCGTCCTGTTTTGAAGCAGATACATTAACACAATTTCATTTCGCTCAATTCTTGAGAAACCTCCTGCTCGTGGTCTAATGACTCTTGATATGACCCAATTTAGGAGCCTAGGATCTCTCTTCAAGTGCCCTGCTGTGATTGTTTCATTTGGCCTGTCCAGGATGGATGGATCTTTGAGGATTGATTTCATGTATCCCACATGATCATAGACCCCCGGGATTTCACCGTCTTCTATACGAAGTTCATCTCCCACAATTGTAAGACCAAAGATGCTTATCCATGTCCTTTTGTCAACAACATGTGATCTCGACCCCATCTTGAATCGAAAATTGCAGTCGTCCTCCTTTTGAAACCCTGCATAGAATGCCCTAACAGTGTTCTCACAGTACGGAGTGTCACATGACACCAATGGATGAATTTTTTGATGCTCAATCAGATTAACAACATCAGGTATGTGCATACGTTTGGCAACATGTGGGTTATAGATGTATTGCTTAGCTATTTTTCTCTTCATTTGCCACTTTTCAAAATTTTCTTGATAATCAGGATGAACAAGAGCGACAGCACTTACCGGTCGAGAAGATGAACCAGATGCAATCTCCTTTCCCTTTCGTGATTTTGGAGGCATTTTTGGTGATGATTTGTGTGAGAGGGATGGTCTTTGACAATCTTTGAACTTGAGGAATTAGGGTTGGCCGTACACAATGATATGAGAATGAGTGGGAATGAAAAGAGGAAAGATTAGTTATGTATGGGGATGGGTCGGGTCGACCAACAGACCCAATTTTGGGAATTTTTATAGCAGTGAGTCGACCTAAATGGAGGCTGGGTCGACCTAGCAGAAGAACCAAAAACAATTTTCAAATTAGGTCGACCTAAAAGAGGGGTAGGTCGACGTAACTGAGTGTTTTTGTTTTCTGTGGAAAAATAACTTCTGTAGATCGACTCAGATGCAAAGTAGGTCGACCTAGATTGCTTCAAATGTTTGATATGCCATGGTGATGTGCATATGTGATGGATTTATGCTTAGTTACTAGCTTGTATTCCCAAAAACATGCTATGTTATGACTGATGATGAAGGACATATATATGTAAGTGAGAAAAGCGAATAATCATACATGGAGTCACTATAAACATGTTAATTGATAGCATATTATAGTATCAATAAAATTTTTGGAAGTGAACAATAAACATGTTACCGCTTTCTCAATGTGTAGGTGTCTTGTCATCATTGTGTGGAATCCTCTTGTCAGTGTGCCACAATCCTAGATTTGATGATGAATTGTCTTGATGGAAGGTTTCATGACTTGGTTGCTTGATTTTTGCGAAAAACCCATCTAGTGTCGATTACTTGATGTTCTCCCGGATGCGGGACAGGGTCCCAAACATTATCCTGCTTAGAATAGGTTTAAATTTTCTTGCAATGCAATTTTCCAATTGCTCATCAAGTAATGCGTCCTTTGCGTTTTTCGAGTTAGCTTGTCTTGGTAATATATCATATACAGTTGTGGTGGCTAGGTCACCTACATTTCCTTTGCCAAGTATAGTTCTTCGATTGTTGTCTTCATAGATGACATACCAGAAGTGATATGTCTCCCTTTATGTGTCTTGAGCATCAGCTATCAAGGGACCACCACCTTTCAGCAATGTCAAGACATTTTTCCTGCAAAATTAATTTAGAATGGAAGGTCCCCAATCTTCATTGGGCCCTTGATAGTGAGTACATAAATTGTTGCATTTTGGCAACCATTGGAACACTCCTTTAGGAACTAGAACCCTCCTAAAATTGCATTTTTCAATGGTGTGACCCTTTTTGCAACAATAGTGGCAGGTAATATGATGAGAATATGTTGTTTTCCTAGTTGATACTTTTGGTACAAAAGTGTACTTACTGTATAAGGGAGTATAAGATCTCTTGAACTTATTCGGATCAACTGCGAAAGTCACTTTTGGTTGTAGAGCCTTATCTAATTTGGCCTTTAGATCTCTTACTTCTTTTTGCCAAATATGACATGTCTCACAACCAAACCATGATGTAGGATCTTCCTCAATTTTATCCTTTTGAATATCTAGCATAGATTGTTTCAAAGCTTCCATGTCCTTTTCGGTCTTCTCAACTTTTGATTCAAGATATGAAAAGATTTTCTTATTTGAGGCCAAAAGTTTGAAAGCTTCAATTGCATCTCTATGTAGTTCTTCAAAAGCTAATTTTAATTGAGCATGAGATACCTTATCTACAAGTTCAGGTTTAAGATGACTTACACGTTTCTTTTTCTTGTGTTGATGAGCCGTAAGGCATAAGTTTGTCGATTCTTCTTCATCGCTTGATGAGTCTTCACTTGAAGAATCACTTTCCCATGCTATATAAGCTTTTCTAGACTTGTTGTGACTTTTTCTTTGATTCTTGTCTTTCTCCTTCTTGAGATATGGACAATCCGGTTTGTAATGACCATTTTTGTCGCAATTGAAGCAAGTACCTTTGGATTTTCTTTTATTGTTATCATCTTGTTTGGACTTGTCGAATTGCTTCCTATGATTAATCAAGCTTTTGCCGGAGTGTTTTGCTCTATTTTTCTTTATGTACTTGTTGTATCTTCGCACGAACAGTCTCATTTCCTCATCATCCGAATCTTCCTCATCACTAGTATCACTATCCTCTAGCTCTTATCTTGAGGTCTTGGAGCTTGAAGCTTTTAGAGCTATTGACTTCTTCTCTACCTCTTTCTACATGTTCTTCTCTTTCTTTGCCCTTTTCTCATGCATGTCAAGGCATTTAAGATGTTGTTCATGTTCCTCTAGTTTACCAAAGAGAGTGGTGATGTCTAAGGTGTTTAGATCATTTGCTTCCTTTATTGCTGTAACCTTGGGTTGCCATTCCCTGTTCAAACATCTTAAGATTTTGTTAGTAGCAACTGCATTGGAAACAGGTCTATCAAGAGAGTTTAAACGATTTTTCAAGTGAACGAATCTCTTCTGCATGTTTTCGATGGATTCACCATCTTCCATGTGAAAGAGTTCGAACTCTTGAGTTAACGTATTGATTCTAGCTAGTTTGACATCATCCGTTCCCTCATGGGCAACTTGCAATGTGTCCCACATAGCTTTAGCGGATCTACAATGGGAAACGCGATAGTATTCATCAACTCCTAGAGCTGAGATTAGAATGTTTCTCGCTTTCCAATCGTATCCATATCTCTTTTCATCTTCAGCATCCCAAGTATTTTCTGGTTTTGGAACAACTGCACCAGCTGCATTTGTCATGGTGATCTGAAAGGGACCATTGACAATAGCTGTCCAGATGTTCCTATCAATTGCATTGATGTGGACACACATACAATCCTTCCAATAGCCATAGTTTTCACCGTTGAAAACTGGAGCTCTATTGTGAGCCCCTTTAGGTCCGGAAGCCATCTTTCCAATAAGTGTTTCACGTAGCACGGAATAAACCAGAGCTCTGATACCACTTGTTAGACGCTGGCCTAAGGATCTAGAGGGGGGGTGAATAGATCTCACAGAGTTTTTCGGAATTATTTCGAACTAATGCGAAAGCGGTTCTGAATCGACTTGCGTCTATTCCGGACCGTTATTGCAAGGGTCGTATATGTGCCAAAACCACAAGATAATTGAGATTAACGATGAAGTGATATGTTATCGAATCAATACGTTTCACAGCTGAAAATCGATTAACTTCTAAATTGATAAACTTGGGTTTGCAATGCAGTAATAGTGAAAGAAGCAAAAACACAAACACTTGGTGATAATGATCAAATTGATGGTGATTCAATGTGTGATGAATTGTGATGTTTATGCAAGTCCTTAATTCACAATTTTAACACTCGAATCGTTGATCAATTTGCAATTATAACCAAATATGAACAGAACGTAAATGAAAAGATGAAAGCGACAAGAACACGATATTTGTTTAGGCAGTTCGTCGATCGTCCTCGCTACGACTACGTCTGCCCCCAATTCCAAACTGAAATTGGGAAATCTTCCATTAATGTTGAAAGCAGTTTATACAAAGAAGATAACAAAGCGATAAACAATAAACCAAATTTGTCGATCCTTTGAATCTTCTTCCCCCTTAATCTTGAGCCAGATCAAGGTCTTCCAAGAGCTTCACTTTGATCCCTTTCTGCAATGTCTTGAATTGCTTGAACACTTGTTCTTCAATCTTCACACTCAGCTGGATCCTTGATGAAGCCTCTTGATAAAAACCCCCAAAATTCACCAATCTTGGAGGACAAAACCCTCACATTTTATTCACCAAAAACCCCACAAATCTTCACCCACTAGGAATCTTCAATTCCGTTCCATGGACGTTATCGAACTCGATCACTAACCCTCAACGCAAGAATGATTATGTGAAATTGTGTTGGAGATGATGAAGAACGAAGATGAGAAGCATTTGTGTATCTTTCAGTTGTTGGTGTTCATGAATAATTAACATGGAATGATATATATAGTTGCTGGTATGTTGGAGCAGAGTGAACACATGATTTGGGAAGTTTTCAGCAGATAGGTCGACCTACCTTAGTGCTTAGGTCGACCTAACAGAAGTAAAATGAGCCAAGTTGAATTTGTTGCCAGTTGGGTCGACCTATTAGTAGGTTAGGTCGACCTAGAATCAGTTAATTCAGCTTCTTGAAGGTTTCTTCAGTTTGGGTCGACCTGTGGATGTGAGTAGGTCGACCTAACAGTGATATGTGTAAAAATCATCAGTTTAGGTCGACCTGGGAGTGTGGGTAGGTCGACCTACTTGTGGCATTTCTGAATCTTTCTTGTTTTCTTTGTTTTGAGTCGACCTAGTTACAGAGCAGGTCGACCTATTTTGCTTTGAATAGCCAACCTAGCTTTTTCTTGAGTTCTTATGCTTGAGCCTTGTTGCTTGTTTGCTCATGGAGTTTGCCATGGATCAAAAACTTCTTTGTGAGTGTGACCTTGTATTTACATCTGGGAGGGAGAGGTATTTTTTTAATTTAACCGAATTTATTATTTCTCCATTTTTTATTTCATATTTTCTTCACGGTCTAATTAACAATCTTTTTGTTTTTGTTTTTGTTTGTGTTATAACAGGAAAGGGTGACGCTAAAAATGGTGAACCACGCGTGAAAGATATTTGATCTGTTTAAACCAGAGGCGCAGTGGTTTAATGATGTGGTGACTTCTTCCGGGCTCGGTGGGTTGTGCATGACCGGGTATACCACTATCAGCCACGGTATGCAGGGGGATTTCGTGGAGCGGTGGCATAGGGAGACGTCTTCTTTCCACTTACCGGTTGGGGAGTTGACGATCGCCTTGCACGATGTTCACTGTCTGCTCCACCTGCCAATCAGAGGGAGACTGCTGCACCATTTTCAGATACAGAGGGTTGAGGCGATCGAGTGGATGGTCGACTATCTGGGTATGGACCCACATATGGATGATTTTGAGTGCCGGACGACGAATGGGGCCCATATCTGATTCTCCAGCTTGAGAGAGCTGTATGAGAACCACTTGGTGGCGGCGGTCGAGTCCGAGCAGGAGGGCGCGAGCTTTTTAGGGAGTATCATTGTGCCTGCGCTCTCCGTTGCTGGTTCATGTTTTTGGTAGGCACTGCACTCTTTGTGGAAAAGAGTGCAACCTACATGGACGTGACTTATCTCCGCTACTTCATGGACCTGACTACCATTCACCAGTGGAACTGGGGGTCAGCTATTCTGGTATACCTATACCAGAAGCTGAATGAAGCCTCTAACTAGAGGACCAGGCAGTTGACTGGATCTACCACACTCCTAACGGTACGTTTATTTTTAATTATTTCATATTTATTTATGGTTCGTATTTATTTTTAACATGTTATCGTATTTGTGTTTCAGGGCTGGATCATCTCCTACTTCCCCCTCATCCACGGCTTCGTCATTGATCCTGCGTATGATGACGCAATGCCCAGGGTCGCGCGATATGTTCTCCAAAGGGGGAACAACGCAGTGGGACCATATCGCGGGTACTTCGACCGCATAACTCGCGATGACATTCGTTGGACGCCATTCAGTGACTACACTGATGTTGTCCCATTTGACCGCATCGCGTTATACTATGGATGGTTGGCATGCGGGGCCAATACTATGGTAAGGTATCTGCCGGAGCGGTGCATGCGGCACTTTGGACGTGTGCAGATGATACCGATGTCACCGTTTGAGGCTGCTCCTGACACAGTTACCCGAGTGGAGCTCACTGCCATATTTGAGGACTAGGCGCATCATTTGGTCTCGGAGGAGTATCGGCGTATGCCGGCCACCCAGGAGTGGCATTGTGTAGAGGGGTACGTGACATGGTTCTATCGTTTGTCACGTCCTCTGATGACACCCGACGCTCCCGGAGCTCTGAGGCCAGCATATGAGGAGATCTCGGAGAACCAGCAGGCCGAGGATGACCATGCCACTGATCTCCTGCCGATATGCCAGCGGATAGAGATGCTTGGGCGGGACGCATTGGACCGAGGTATCATTGCGCACGGCGGTCCAGAGGCGGTTGCAGTCGTGGAGAGGATGGTCAGTGACGCAGGCGGCGCGATGACATATACTAGGCAAAGGAGGTCTCAGGGCGTTAGGGTTAGGCATACCTTGTAGGGGTTCCGGTTTATTTTTCTTTGACTTTATTGTATTCGACTTGTATTTATTGACATTTACGTACACTTTCGTACACTATTAGTTGTATATATAATATTAGTATTTTATGCTAATATGTCGCTTATTTTATTCGGGTTATACTTTATTTATATCAAGAACTATTTACTGCAAGCGTTGTCGTTTAATTAAAAATACGGGACTAAATGTTATTTAGAAAAACAAAAACAAAAAAACAATTCCTGCATATTTCGGAGATGTATCTCTGAAATTACCAAAAAATGTGAAAAAGGTATTTTCGGAGATCATCTCCGAAAACATCTCCCATTTGGTGTTTTCGGAGATGCATTTCCGAATTATGAGAAAATTTGGAAAAAAAATTACTTCGGAAATGCATTTCCGAAGTAGGAGTATTTTTGGGTTTTCGCTGGAGTTTCTCCCCATAGGGGTGTCTACAAAGAAAAACTCGATAAAATACTCAATTCTAAGTGTAACTACATTTAGTTAAATGGGCCTACGCTAAAATTTGTAAATTTACTAGCCCAAGAATTGGTCTTGTTTCAAGAATATATTTGCTTCTATATTTTTTAATAAAGATAATTTACTGAATCAAAAAAAGAATGACTCAACATAAAAACTAATCCATTAAAAAACTATAAAAAATGACAGTTAGATATTTCAAATATATATCTAAAAAAAATAAATTAAAATGGAGTAATAAAAAAGACATGATAGAAAGAAATGTTAATTTTTATTAATATTGTAAAGTAATATATAATTTATTTTTACTTTTAATATATAATTTATTTTTACTTTTATTTTGTTAAAATGGAGGGCCTAAGCCCAAGAAAGACTACAAAAGAACACTTCTAACAACAAATTCATCACTACAATTTAAAACAAATAAATTAATTTGAATGATATGTGCTTATAGCAAATATATATACTTCAATTAAATATGTTTTGAAGAATAAATGCATTTCCTTTTAGGTATCGGCTATTCCTTGAAAGTTGAAGACAAGACTTTGAGATGAAGAAAAACTGTAAAAATAGTTATGCGGTGAGCGTAGGAAATAAATTCCACCAAGTATCATAGTTAACAAAAATGAACTGGATTTTCTTATCTGTACATCCATTCCCTATGTGAGATACTATAATATAAGAAAATTAATGGTTGTGGAAAAAACAAAAATACTCTTATTTGATTTTTTGCCACCACATTAAAATTGTGGTTTTTTGGTCTTTGTACTATAAAGTTCTTAATTTTATTATTAAAATAATACAGATCTTATATTTTATCAAACTTATCAAATTTCTCTTCATTCTCTATTTTTTTTTCTCTTATATCACTTTCACACTTCTTTCTTCCACAAAAAAAAAAATATTATTGATATATGTTTTTTTATATACGAAAAAAGGTATTTATGATCGAAATATTTTTTAGTCAAAAATGATATACGAAAAAATTTATCCAAAAAATCTATTATTGATCGAAATATTTTTATATACGAAAATTTAATATTGATCCAAATATTTTTGTAAATGATACCTAAATAAAAATAATATTTGTATACGGAAAAAATCTATTATTTACGAAAAATGGTATTTATGATCCAAATGTTTTTTATTCCAAAATGATATACGTGAAAAAAATCTACTATTGATCTAAATATTTTTATATACGAAATTTACTATTGATCCAAATATTTTTGTAAATACCTAAACAAAAATGAAGTTTGTATACGGGAAAAAAATCTATTATTGATCTAAATATTTTTATATACGAAAAATATTATTTATGATCCAAATATTTTTTTATCAAAAAGAGAATAGGCCAAAAAATCTATTATTGATCTAAATATTTTTATATACAAAAATTTGATATTGATCCAAATATTTTTGTAAATAACACCTAAACAAAAATAATATTTGTATATGAAAACAAATCTATTATTTACAAAAAATGGTATTTATGATCCAAATATTTCTATTCAAAAATAGTATACAGGAAAATAATCTACTATTATCTAAATATTTTTATATATGAGATTTAATATTTATCCAAATATTTTTGTAAATGATACCTAAACAAAAATGAGGTCTGTATACGGGAAAAAGAATCTACTATTGATTTAAATTTTTTTATATAAGAGAAATGGTATTTATGATCAAATATTTTTTATCCAAAAATGGTATCTGGGAAAAAGATTATTATTGATCTAAATATTTTTTTATACGAAAATTTAATATTGATCCAAATATTTTTGTAAATGATACCTAAATAAAAATAATATTTGTATTATTATTTACGAAAAATGTTATTTATGATCCAAATATTTTTTATTCAAAAATGGTATACGGGAAAAAATCTACTATTGATGTAAATATTTTTATATATGAAATTTACTATTGATCCAAATAGTTTTGTAAATGATACCTAAACAAAAATGAAGTCTGTATACGGGAAAAAATATATTATTGATCTAAATATTTTTTTACACGATAAGTGGTATTTGTGATCAAATATTTTTTATCCAAAAATGGTATACGGAAAAAATCTAATATTGATCTAAATATTTTTTTCTAGGAAAATTTAATATTGATCCAAATACTTTTGTAAATGATACCTAAATAAAATTAATATTTGTATTATTGTTTACGAAAAATGTTATTTATGATCCAAATATTTTTGTAAATGATACTTGAACAAAAATAATATTTGTATACGAAAAAAATCTATTATTTTCGAAAAATGGTATTTATGACCCAAATATTTTTTGTTCAAAAATGGTATACGAGAAAAAATTTATTATTGATCTAAATATTTTTATATACGAAATTTACTATTGATCCAAATATTTTTTTAAATGATACCTAAACAAAAATGAAGTCTGTATACGGAAAAAAAATCTATTATTGATCTAAATATTTTTATATACGAGAAATGATATTTATGATTAAATATTTTTAATCCAAAAATGGTATACGGGAAAAAAATCTATTTTTGATCTAAATATTTTTATATACGAAATAATCAATTATTTATCTAATTTTTTTAAAACATTTTTATTTAAAATAAATGATATCTCCAAATTTGCATAACCGAACAGAACCCGTGTGTATGCACGGGTTTGTTACTAGTTTTGAATTTAAAACAGTATATAGTATGTAAAGTATTCTTTCATTTAATTAAAAGATATCTGTAAACAATATTCAAATTAAAAAATGCACGAAGAACCAACATTAAGTAAGTTATAAGCTAAAAATTTCTTCAATTCTTCTTGTTAGGATATTCACTAGCCAACATAATTTTATACAATTCAGCTCAAAAAGAAGTGCAAACTTCAATCTTAATTGAGATTTTAATACTATATTAATAGTATGAAAAAAATATATTAAATATTTATTTTAATTCTTGAAAAAAAATATATTAATCATTCCATAAAAAAAAAAGTTTTATTAGTCTCTACCTTTTATTAGTTGATAAAAGAAAATAAAAGTAAAAATGTTTTTTAAAAATAAGAAGAGAAAAATGAGATGATTATTTAATAGTTTGCTAAAAATTTAAAAATTAAAGATCATAAAAAGATAGTGATATAAACATTCCTATATAAAAATAATACAAAATAAATTAAAATAGATATTTCATAATAATTTATAAATAATCAACTGAGAATACTTGAATGAAATAACAATAATATATTTCCTCTTAATCAGAATTTTGAATTGTCATCCGTGCAAAGATATTTGGTTCATTAAAATTTTCAATTTATATATAATTAACAAAATACTATATATGTAATATCCTCATTTTTAACCCTTTAAATAAAAAAGGTAACAAATTAATGAAAATTTTAAAAATAATTCTTAACAACAAAAAGAAAAGTGTAACAAAAGAGCTCTTATATCTCATCTAATAAATCTATTCTCTCTCATCATCATGCATTTTTTCGAACTAACTAATGATCACTCTTTCTTTTTCTCCCAATAAGTCATTCAAATGAATTTCAATAGTATCATCTCAATTATCAATGAGGACCCAAGACATATGTTATGTAGAGTCATCTAATCAACTTTTAATACACGAGTGGTAGGGCCAAAAATCATCAAAGAAAGTCACACTCCATATTCTTAATCAATTGCAATAGACTTATGGAGAAGACGTAATATTCGAGAGTGTACATAACATAAAGAAGTAATTGATGAGTGGTATAGAGGTTTTGAGGGATTAATGATTATTTTGATATTTTTGGATCATGTATGTATCACAAATCAATGAAATGAGTGTCTGGCCCATTCTATCACTATACGAGATGTGGGCCAACAGGTTGGCCCATTGGTCCAAATGTTTAAAAGAAATTTCCTTAGATTAGGAAGAATCCTATTTTTATTTAGTTGCTCCCCAAATAAAAATCACCCTTATTTGAATTTTTTTTGGTAGAGGTTATTTGACCCGACTTTTTTATATATAAATCGGGGAGGATGAGTAAGGGATGTGTTTGAACTTAAGGCTCTTAGTAAAAAACGAAAGAGATGTTTTATTTAGGAATGACAAACAAACATGTCTGCCCCGTTTAGATCTCGTTCCTAAAAGCTTATAAAAACCGGACGGTGTTGCACAAACATAATTGAGGGTGCGGCATTAAATATTCACTCGTCCTAAAAAAAAAGAAGTGAGACAAACATATAAAAATTTATAGGGCTAAAAATTTTGGTCGCCTCGAAAATAAACATGACCGAACCGTTTTCTCACACCTAATTCTATCATATCATCCTAGTTGTTTTATTAAATTTCATATAAGTCACCTAAAGAATACCAAAAACAGAAATATTAACCCATTCGAAATTTGTCAGGTACCAAACTATTTGAATTTTTTTTAATCCATAATGCTCTATTAGTCATAATTTGTTCCATTTCCATTGTATCATGTTTCATTTCTCTCTCTAGTTTTTGGTAGTTTATTATTTTAAAAATAATACTCATAGGACATGTTTACAATAGTTTAATTTTATTGCTACTATTTAAATAAAATATTACTCCTATGTTGAAGCACTTGATTAAAGATAAAGCACACGAAGTAGACAATGATGGCTAACAATGTGCAAAAATAGTTCCAAAGATCCAATCTAAGAGCCAAACCTCATAATTTTTTATTGTATTAATCACATGAAAATCTAAACTTTTTGACCACCTTTGTTATAATATCCCAAACCTTAATGTACAAACAACACATAAAGGATAAGAATATGTTTTGTCTTAACATTATACTTTCCTTCTAATATGATTCTTTCCCCATTCTTTTTTCACTATTCCCTAGTCCAAGATCTTCTTTCCATAATAGTGATAAAAAAAAAGAACAAAACAACATTGGTTCACATTGAGTTCACTTCATTTCAAAATATACATCTAAAATTCTAAATACCCCAATGCATTTTTTTCCAATGATTAAAGTAACCCCAATTGGCATAACTTTTGCCTTTAGTTTTTTATATTACACCCCCTTTTTTCAATTATAAACCCCACCATGTATCAAAAAGATCTTAACTAAGGGCACCATAGATCCTTCCTTATGTCTCCCCAAATAACCTTAAAATCTATTTCTGTTGTTCTTCTCAGCAGCAATAGAAAGAAGCCTTGAAACACCTTGAGTCCACACATCATATTCTCTTTGATTCATGCATTCGAATTCAACGACACCGCGCATTAGTGTTTTCAACCCAAAGTAACGACGATTCTCACCGCCTTGTAGCAAGTGGCGCCCCGGCCAAGCAGGCATATCTTTGATTAGTTCAACCACCACATCTAAAGATTCAAAAAAGGAATGGAATTAAAGAACAACACTTTTGATCTTTTGATCTTGCCTTTCACAAATCCCTAAATGAAACAAGACCCACTTCCAAATCTATACTCAAATTAAATTATAGAGCAAGACAAAAAAGTTATAAGAACTCACTCTTTTTCTTTTTGGTTATGGTCCCAGCAACGTGCCTACTCTTCATTTTTAGAGTAACCTTCACCAAAAGAATTATCATAAGTTGTTACATTCAACTTTTCATAATCACATTAACACTCATGATTAACACTATTGATGCTCAAATAATGAAGTGATTGATTATTGATTACTCGCTACAATCAAAAGCAGAGAAAATAACACACCTGATTCATTCGGTTTATATATACAGATACAACTTTCCAGTGAAGATCACCTGTGCACACAACTCAGGAATCAAATCACTTTTCAAATAACATAAGATTGTAGCTTTTGCCTCAAATAGTTATTTTTACACTCAAAGTTATCCATTAACTTAAACAAACTTTAAAAAATTAAGTTAATTAAGTTAATAATCAATTAAATCAAAAATTTGTTACTCCGATACCAAACATGGTAACAAAAAATTTACCTTTCCTTGTACGCTTAAGAAGCTCACAACCCCTGGCAAGTAATTCTCTATTGCATATACCCAAAAAATTCTCTTCTGGAACAAGCTCGCCGCTGAAGCTACTATTCGAACCTCCATTACTACCACCAGAACCCCCCAAATTTCTCTCCACCGGAATCACTGCTGCAATATTCCAAACTTCCTTCAAAGCCCTTGCTTTCAAGGTCGCAGCCCCACGCAATGCTACGACAAAACCAACAAAAAAAACATCAACATACAAACTTTATCAACAAAAAATTAGCATTATCATAAATCACAATCAAATATACCTGTTGCCGCAGCAGCTGTTAATGTCATGATATCACCAGCCGATCTAACATTCACCGCAGAGGCAACCACGGCTGCAAGATGTTCCCTGTCCGCCCCCAGAGACTCGGCCGCTTCAACGCATTGAGCCGCAACCAACGTTGCTGCAGACGCTACAGCCGAGTCTGTCTTCGCAATCTGCTCGTCATCGCCAGAGCCAGAGGTGGCAGCGGTGGCGGCTGCAATAGCAGCAACCGCAGCGGCAACAGCAGCCACGGAAACCGCAGCATGAAGCTGAGCATTATGGGCCCTCGCTTCTTCTTTCTTCTTCTCCTTCCTATCCTTCAACCACCTTCCAACCGTCTTCCCACCACCGCCGCCCGGAGGCCTCAAATAACCATTCAAACTCACACCGGAATTATTGGCACGGCCGTACTGTAAAGAAGAAGAACGCATAGAAGCCATTTTTTGGAGGTTAAAATAGAACACGACAAAAACCTTAACAGCTAATTATTTCCATTATTATATACTCATTCATTGGTTTGTATTGCATAGCACCCATTTCCTCGTTCATAACAAGAACAAAAACACAACAAAAAAAACAACACTTTTGCACACAATTGAATAAAAACAAAAAAATCACAATAGCATTGTTATGCCTTGGCAAAAGCCTTCATCTGCAAAAGCCTTCAACCATTAATACAGAGAAAGAGAAAACGACAAAATTGAACGGTTTTCTCTGTAAATTTAGGATTCTAAAGGACAGGTTTTGGGTGGTACTCTAACCAATTTGACGATGTTCTGTTACTTTGTGGGGACCAGATAAATTAACCAATAGATAAAACAAAACAAAACAATAAAACAAAACAAAATAAAATTAAAAAAACACAGTTGTCTAAAAATAGAGGATCTAAATCTAATCTATACACCTATAATTAATAATTTCACACGCATTCTGTTAGTAATAATCATGAACAAACTGTTACTCCCTCCGTCTCATAATAAATGTCCTATTTGGGCAATGCGCGGTTTTTAAGAAAATGATTGGATGTGTTGGTTTTAGTAAAAAAGTTAATGTCATTTACTAGAATACCCCTATTAATAGTAGTTGAATAACGTGAAAGTTAATAAATAGGGGTATAATAGTGGAAAAATAATAATGATTGATGCATTGGAATTGTAAATGGACAATTAATTTGAGACAAGGAAAAAATGCAAATGAGACACTTATTATGAGACGGAGGGAGTAAATATTAATTTAATAATTTTAATTCTGTTTGAATGTGAAAATACTAGTAGTGTACACTGTACTATAGTTACTATTGTCATTGGATGCATCAAATGAAAAAGTAAAGTTAAAAAACTATACAAAGAAATTACCTTGATATCGTCGATTTCAGAAGGTGAAACCGGTGAACTATCGGTTAAAGGTCCGCTACTATGAGAGAGTCTCCCTGAGGTTCGAGGAGAAACAGATACAGACACAGAAACATCTTCCTGGTTAACAAAAAAAAGTGTTTTTGTTTTTATGTTACGATGTTGGAAGAAAAAGACAAAGCTAAAAACCAAATAAACTTTTTTTTCAGGTGATTCTTTCGGATGGACTTACGGATTGTGACATGATACGTTCCATTATCATTTGAGATGTTTCTGAGGAGGCAAAGGAGAACGGATTTAAGGAAGGTGACTCTTGGGATTCTCCGGTGATGTTTTCCGGTATGGTGGTATTTGAGGGAGAAGCATTGAGAGCTTTGGAGATTTCTTGAGCGGAGACGCTCCATGAACGGGAGAGAAACTCCATTGGTTCACGTGGTGTTTCCGGTGGACGGAAAATGGAGCAGTGGTGGGAGTTGGGTTTGTAGAAATCGGGTCGGGTTTTATCCATTTAGGAGAGATAATGGAGAGGGAAAAGATGGGAGTGGGTGGTTTTATAGAGAGAGAGGATTTGAGAGAGAGAGTGAAAAGAGAGACAAAGCAGTGGATTTTATTGTGTGTCAGTTTTCAGTCTTGTTAAAAAGGTCAATATTTTTGCAGCAAATAACTAGCCAACAAAATTTTAATACTAGTAGTGAACTAGAAATACTATAGGAACAGGATGATATGACATGATAGATACTACTGAATATTTTTATTTATTATGCACTCTATTTATATTATTTTCAAACAATATATATTTTTATTTGATTTTATTTTATTGAAATTTTGTTTTCACTTTAGTTCATTCATGTGCAAAATTTTAATTTATCTAAGTTTAAATATATTTTTTATCATTAATTTCTTTTAAAAAAATGAAACTTTATTTTTCCATTGAAACTTTATGAAGACTTTGATATACTAAATTAATTAAGGTTTGAAAGATACAAGTAAAAATAGTATTAATGAATACACTATTCAATGTTTTTTTTACTCAACATTCAATGTATTAACAACACCACAAAATAATTTTCTTTGGGAAATATGAGGTTAATATTAATAAAAAAATATCTTAACAATAGAGTATGTAAGTCTTTTTTACTCAAAAAAAATATTGTATAAGATAATACATAAATAGTTATTAACTTCAAGTCATTACAAGAAATTAGAAAAATATCTTCACACTCTTTTTAGTATAAAAAAATCAAATAATAATAATAAATAAATTTATAATTAATAGTTTATAAATTAGATTTATAATAAATAAACAGGCCTAGCCTTGTGGCTGCGCAGTCCTGTGCTACAGCACAAGGTTTCACAATTTTTTGGCCCTCATAATATTATCCTTAAAGTATTGTTTATGCAGGATATATATATACATAGAGCATTATGATTTGGCACAAGATTGATGCAACACAAGTTTTAACTTTTTCACTATACTAATAACAAACTTGTGCATACGCACGAGTTATAATATGGTACACGAAATTTTTTTACTGATTATAAATTCATGACAATGTCAATTTTATTATAGAAATGGGTCTATATATATATATATATTTTTTTTTTTGAATATAATGGATAATATAATAAAGATATTGTGACAATAATGAAAAGGGAAAAATGTAATACATAAATTGGTAGTTAGAATAATTGGGAACTAATAAATAAAGAAGAAACTTATGTGAAAAGAAAATTGAAAAAATGGGCCCTATAGAGGAAAGGTGAATGGCCCATTTTTGTGGAAGGTCCACTGAAAGAATGAAGAGGGATCTGTTATATAATGGAAAATAGTGTAAGGTCATAATGTAAACGTTTCATTTCCTTCACGCTTCTTAAAGTATACTGCCATTTTGGAAAACGAAAAATGCAAGGTTCAAGATTCCATGGTTGTTCATCTGGGAAGCTCCTCTGCAACTGGGTGTGTTGTTTTATGTGTTATAACTTTAATCGTTTGCATTTTTAAGATTCATAATGTTGATCATTTGTGTTTAATTGTTTGCATTTTTAAATCGATGCATTTTAAAATAGGAATAGTTTAATCGTTTGTATGTTTGATTTGGTTTTAGTTTTATTTTTTTGCAAGACGAAGGTGATATCGTGAAACGCAGTGCTCATGATTTATTTCCAGAGGCTTTTAAAGAAAAACAATGTTTTGGGTAAAAAGAAGCAACCAGTCAAAATGGAAGACGATGATGGTGACCATGTTAATGGCGAGGCTGAAGTCGCAAAGACTGCTTATCGTACTGGTTTAGGTGAAGATGAAGTTAGGGTTGGTATGGTTCATCAGAAGAGGCAAAGAGGAAGGAAAGCCTAGATGTGTCAGATATCAATTTCATCAGACGCTAGCAAGTAAAGTAACTGTTGCAGATACATTGATGTTAAGAAAATGAAAATTGATAGATTTCCCTGAATGCATGTAAGCAACATATATGACACGGTTCATTAAGCGTATTATTTATGGAATCTTATGATGTATTATTTGCAGCTCTGATTCTGATGAGCCATAAATTCTTGTACACAGATGGGTAAAGGAAATATCTTTCGGTTTTGTCTCTAGAAAACATGTTTTGGTATGGTAAATTATTTCATAATTGTTATTTTTCTATCGGATTATAACATGAGATGTAGTTTTCATTAATTTTTTTATTGTGTTGTTGTTTTGCAGCATTTTCCCAGGCATGTTACAAAGAAATGGTTGAAATTGAACTAGAAGTCAATTGTTTTTGTTGATGAAGATAGTGGGGAGACTTGCAATGCAAAAATAAAATGTGCCAAGAGAGAATGACAAGTTATGAAGTTGGAGAAGTTCATTGGTCATGGGTGGTATGAATATGCAAAGAAGAAGATCAGAAGGTGTGACATCGTTCGGTTTAGGATCACTCAGCATGCGGATCGTCTTTATGTTAAAGTGTTGAAGCATTCTGTTTAGGACATGGTTGTTGAAGTGTAGTTAAAGTTGATATCATGGTTGAATCATTTTGGTATTATGAAGGAGATTATGTTAAAAGTTGTTTTTTTTAAAAAAGTAGGTTGCATTGTATAAGTTTAAGGTTGGATGTTATTATTTGGTTATCATAAACTAATGTTGATGTAGGTTAAGGGAAGTTATGTAATTATTTAAGTTACAACGTAAACTATTCTAATGTTAATTGTTCTATTGTTTATGTTAGATTAAGTTCAATATTAATGCATGACTTCAATGGTAATGTAATGGTTAATATGGTTTACAATATTGTGAGGTTGTAGTATAATTTTTTTTGAAAGCAGAGATAGGTATGTATAAAATGTAAACAGAAATGGTATATAAAAGATAAAACATGAAAGAAAGTCAGAAAATATCTTTTGTTTCGAAAAAGGTTAAAGTTGAAAGAAAGATAAAAGATAGCAGAGAATTTATTTTATATAATCATAAAGATAAAAGATGAAACCAAAGTTTGGGGTTTGTTCTAATAAAAGACAAAATCAAAATGTGTAAAGAAGTATATGTATGAGTTGTACAATAGGTCAAAAGGTTTCCCGTGGATAGGCAAATGGCAGATGAATAGAACATCTTGCAAGGTTATTCCTAACCTTAGGCCATTTATAAAAAATGTGGAAGAATTTGCCTCAAAGTGTTTCAATAACTTTTCTACAACCGGCTATAAAATATTAGCTTCCGGTACAAAAAGAAATTGATAGAAGCCTCCTTCGGCACGGAGTTCCTTTTCAAAATCATCATCTAAGGATTTACATAGCGTGGACACCGTCTCAAGACGCCCACCCATCATTTCGCTACCAATTGCTGGAAATCCCGCTTCTTGCATACTGTTTCATAAATAATAAGTGTACCAATCATTGCTGGATTCAGACTAAACAATTCGCAGAATATAAAAAAAATTAGGTGTAGAAGTACCACCATGATCTATACGAGAAAACTCATAAATTCCCTCACTCAATAGCTTGCCAATCACTCTCGCAGTGAAGACTCATAAATTCCCTCACTCATAGTTGTTAGAACAAAAATGTTTTCTATTATTAAACTGCAACACCGAGACTTATAAAGTCTTACAAATAAAAAGTGGAATGTGAAATTCATATGAAATTTGATATCTATTTTTAAATATTTTCCATTTAAAATTAATAATTATTACAATATATGAATTGCATTTTTAATAAAACACATATAAGGGACATATATATAGTTCATATATTTTTATTAAAAAAGCAATTCATGTATTGTAATAATTATTAATTTTATATGGAAAATATTTTTAAAAAAATATCAAATTTCATATGAATTTTAAATTCCATTTTTCATTTGTAAGGCTTTATAAGTCCCAGTGTTGCGATATAATAATAGAAAAAAATTTAACCCTAACAGTTATGAGTGAGGGAATTTATGAGTCTGCACAGCGAGAGTGATTGGCAAGCTATTGAGTGAGAGAATTTATGAGTTTTCTCATGTAGAACGTGGTGGTACTTCTACACCTAAATTTTCTTTATATTCTGCGAATTGTTTAATCTGAATCCAACAATGATCGATACACTTATTATTTATGAAACAATATGCTAGAAGCGGGATTTCCTTCAATTGGTAGCGGAATGATGGGTGGGCGTCTTGAGACGCTGTCCATACTATGTAAATCCTTAGATGATGATTTTGAAAAGGAACTATGTGCCGAAGGAGGCCTCTATCAATTTCTTTTTGTACTGGAAGCTAATATTTTAAAGCCGGTTGTCGAAAAGTTATTGAAATACTTTGAGGCAAATTCTTCCACATTTTTTTATAAATGGCCTAAGGTTAGAAATAACCTTGCAAGATGTTCTGTTCATCTGCCATTTGCCTATCCATAAGAAACCTGATTTATATAAGTTTATTGTATTTTATCGTATGTTAAACTTTTGTAACTCCTACTAGAATGTATAACCCCTATAAATTTCTAACTTATAAAATATATAACTTTTGGGGTTTAATAAGCATAAACTTGCATAACTTTTATTTGTTTGTATGTTTTTATCAATTTTTTTAGTAGTATTAAATTATTTCCAAATTTTAAATTTCAACCGTTAGTGCTATTAAAGTAACATGTTAAGGTAACTTTTTTTATTGAAGAAAGGGCTAAACACCCGGAAAAAGCAATCTACAAGCAAAATATTTTAGGAATATTGATTCTATTCTCATCAACTCGAAGAATATGCTCAAAATCCTCCGGGAAATCCACGAACAAACTATAATTTTTCTTCAAGGAGAAACTGTAGTTGGCCAATGCATTAGCCTGTTGATTTGCTTCCTTGTGCCCATGAGTGATTTCCATCTCCCAGTCTGGATCCCACATACTAATGAACTTGAATACTAAATTATAAGCACCTAACCCCTACTAAGCATCTACCTTCTACTAAGCACTCATACTAAAACAATCTATGAATAAAATATCCAAGATGAATTGTAGTTGTTTTCTAGTGAAGGTTTAATTAGTGTAGGAGTGTTACTATTGTACTCATTTTTATGTTTCTATTATCTCTATACTGACTCTTCTTAACATGTCATATGTTATGTTTATATCAATTTTATAGTGGCTTCATGAAGAGATATGAAGATCGAAAAATTGATAGTGGCTTCATCAATTTTATTGTTGCTTTACCAGTGATATGAAGATCGAAAACACACATTTCTTCCTATGTACAATAATATTGATGTAAGTACACTTTTGTGTCCAAATGTCAATGCTAATGAGATAAATGATGAAGCCAATTCAATATCCACCACCAAGGAAGCCAACTCCTTTAGAATAAATTATGAATCAATTCATAAAGATGTCTCAAAGAAACTTTGAGGAAATGAAATATACTCAAGAGAAATCCAACAAGAACTATGAAGCATCCATAAAGAATCATAAAACTTAAATTGGCAAGTTATCTAAAATAATTGGCAGCTCAATCAAGTGAAGTTTTTGTAGGGAGTACGTTGGATAAATCCTAGGAATGGGAGTTGTAAAGCTATTAAGTTGGGAAATAAAGTAGTACACACAGTAGTAAATCCTAGTAGTGAAAAAAGAAAAAGAATATGAGTTAAAAATCATAGATGAGAGATAAGTGAAAAAAGAAAAAGAAGAAAAAATAAAAATAAATTGAGGGAAAAAGTTAGATTGGTGTGAGAAAAACCATTGATGGAGAAAAAAGTGAGAAGTTAATTGATAATGACTACGTTTTGAGGAGAAACATAAGCAAATTTTCATGGATGATGACAAGTAGCAAAAAACTATATCTTATGTCAAACTACCTTATCCACGAGTGAAGAAGATGAAGACAAAAAAGGAAAAGGGCAATTTAAGAGATTTATGTAGGTTTTTACCAAGCTTCAAGCGAATATTCTCTTTGGTGAAACTTTAAAGAGAATTTAGATTTATGCAAAATTCATGAAATACTTGTTAACCAGACAAACAAAGTTGAGAGATGATAAAAACATATCATTCTTAGAAGAATGCAGTGCAGTTATCCAAACAAAACTTCCATCAAAGCTAAAAGATACTGGTAGTTTTACCATCCCATGTTAGATTGGTAATATAAATATTGGGAAAACACTTTGTGATTTAGGGGACAGCGTCAAATAACTTCTATATTGAAAATATCTCATTCAGTCCCTTATTAAGTTTTTCAAGTGCAAAGATTTACTTAGAGAAATTTAATGCAAGAATCGATTTTGATACAATTAAGATTACAAAAGGCGTTAAAAGGAACTAGATTTGAGAGCTTTGAGAATAATATGCATGTCTTTGGCTAAGAATATTCTTACGAATGTTCTTGGTACATCGTTAGCCAAAGAACTTTGGAGGAAATTTGAAGGACTATATCAAGGAAATGGTATATCAAATCGATTGTTGTTGAATGAGCAGTTTCATAACTTGCTTATAGATAAACATACGAAAGTATATGATCATTTAAGTGTTCTCTATTTTTTAATTAGAAATTATTGAAGTCAGAATTGATGATGAAGATAAAACTTTAAGGCTTATATGGCAACTTCCATCTCCCTATAAACATATTAAGTCTGTTTTGATATATGGGAAAGAATCTTTGAATTTTCAAGAAGTTACTTCATCAAACTCAATGTTGCTTGTTATAGGAAACCCTTATGTGAAGAAAAACAATGAAACATGTGTGAGATGTTGAAAATGTAGAAATATTAAGCATGTAAAGTATAAGTGTCTTGATGGGACAGTGTCAATGAAGGACTCTGAGTCAAATGCTAGCAATGTCTCCCTCATTGTGGGAGATGATGATCTTCTCTAAAAAAATTGAGAAGTGTGTCCTCGTGACATTTCCGTTGTCATAGAAAGAACGAGCTATTGCTAGCAGATTAACAGGTGAGCATTGATGCAAAATGTATTGTGAGATTATGTTAATGGTTGAAGAGTTTTCTACCAATATGAAAGTTGCACCATAAGTTTTCAAACTGGATTTCGACATGTGAAATTTCTCAAAGTGGTTTACCTTTAAGTGAAGTATACTTTTCTTTAAGTGGAGTATGTGTTAGGAAGGAATTTATGGTATTTTGATGGGTTATTATAACTAAGTTTTGAGCTAAAAGGTAAAGAGAGTGTGCTAGTTTCATGTGTTTTTCAGTAAGAATTGGATTACATATGTATAGTTCATGTTGTGAAGCAAATCAAATCACTTTGGGTACTATTGATGCAGGTTTGGTTCTAAAAAGGAGCTTTAGAAGGGTATGAAGAGTAAAGGAAGTTGGAAGAATCAAAAGGCAAGCAAGAAAGAGAAAATGTCAGCAAGGCGCGCCGCGAAGGAGTTCAGCGCGCCTCCCCATACCCTCTGCCTAGGGTCGCCCCGCGGGATAACGTGCCGCACCGTGGGCACGACGTATCCAAGCCCAAACTTTATAAATAGAAACCCTAAAGTCCAATTAAAAGTGTGATTCTTTGGTGAACGAAATAAGGAGAGAAGTCTGAGTTTGAAGCATAGAGCAACCACTGGAGAACAATTCTACATCAATTAAAGAGATTTTATTGATCATGATGCATTCCTCAATCAATCTTTGTGTGTTCTTCATGTCTATGGAGAGCTAATTCTCTTTTGTTGAGTTTAAGGTAGTAGTTAACCTATGATTATACAATACCATTGATTAATTCTTGTGAATAATTATTTGAATTCATTATCAATAAGAAACCTTGTTTTTATATTAAATCATTATTAATCTTTGATCAAAAGAGAAGTTTAACTTTTTCCCTAGGTTACTATATTGATTCATTCATAACTTGCAGAGATGGTATTGTGAATGAGTTTTCATTATTATCGCACTTTATTACTACTATCGATATTGATATTTTGAGAGATCAAATCTCATACCGGTAGAAGTTTATCTAATTTGATCTGCAGACATGAGATCTATTTTGAGGATATATGAAGATGATGATTAAAATAACGGTTCACTTATGAGTTAATTAATATGTTGTATAGGAATAGGTTGATGAAACCCTAAAGCTCAACATATTTCTCTTATTGTTAACTAAGTTTCAGCCTTTTTAGTTTTAATATTTGTTTAAAGTTAATACCTTTTTTTTAGAATAACCAAACAAACCCAGCTATATTTTCTCACTCAAGATAATTTGTTATAGAACGGCAGTAATATTAAACCAATCTCTATGGATACGATATATAGAAAATATTTACCCATAAATACTATCAACAGTATGATAGTCTTTAAACTATGATTGTTACTGAAGACAAAATAAATTTTTCTTGAAGATTTGTAGCTTCAAGTGACTACACTCTTTTTGGTGTAGTATGATTGTTGGTGAAGACAATGAAAGCTGATGTATTATTTTGAATCAAGGTGGAGATTGTTGGGGTTGGTTGAAAATATACATGTTGAAGAAGTTCCACTTTGCTTAGTTTTGTAAAGGAAGAAGTTCCCTTTAACATCCATACATACCGAGGCATGCCCAAGAATTTAAACACCACTGAGTTAAGCTGTAATATAGGCTATTGCTTTCAATGCTCAACCGATTCCAAGAAATTACCTTGACTTCTTCTAACATTTTCTCCAAGTTGATTTCACTGTTATGGATTATGTTTCCATTTCTTGTCTTCCATATGGTCCAGACACACATGAACCATACCACGACTGTGCACTGAGAGAACATTTTGCCACTGCTTATCATCCCATTGAACTGATTAAAGTGTATCAAACTATTTTTATGGAAAACCGTTGATACACCAAACCAGCCACATACTTTGCTCCAAATACCTGCAAAAACCGGACACTCAAAAAAGATATGTGTCATCGATTCTCTCTCCACAACCACTGACAGTTGGTGTCTTCTTGACTGAACACTCCTCTTCTAGCTAGGTTAACTTTGGTGGCGATTCTGTTTTGAAATGCTTTCCACACAAATAAATATACTTTCAAATGGAATCGATCTATGCCAAGCTCTTACAAAGTTTCTATCAAAAACACTAGGAGTGTTGGTCATTAAAACTTTGTATGCTTCTCTAACTGTGTAACAATTTGAATTCACTTCCAACCAAACCCAATAATCCTTCACCCCTTCTCTCAACTCAACACCATCAACCATATTTATTAGAGCAATTGCAGATTCTCTTTCTTCCTCGTTTAAGACCATATTCCATCTCAAACTCCACTTGCTTACACCATTTTCTATACTCCTTAACTCGTTAATCAACTTGATTTGTCTAAGGACAATAAAAATAAATTCTCAAATTTGTTTTTTAGGACCTCTCCACCAATCACACCAAAAACTAGTTTCTTTCCCATCTCCTAATACTTTCCTTAATCTATATGAAAACCAATTATTGCGACACTCTCCTTGGTTTTCTATTTGACACAAATCTTGCCATCATATAGATGATCCACTCCCCCTTTCGTTTATATAACCGTCCCTCTCCCCATATCTATTTGCAAGTGCTTTAAACCACATCCCATTTCTTTCATTTTTTAACTTCCACTTCCATTTGCCCAACAAAGAAAGGTTAAAAGCTTTTAAGTTTTTAATATCCAAACCCCCTTCATCTAAGGGTTTACACACCTTATTCCAATCAGCCCAATTTATTTTCCTTTTGTCCTCATCCCCACCCCATAAAAATTGTTTAAGAGAGATTCAAGTTTAGAGATGATACCTGACGGAACCTTGAAAAACGAGAGAAAATAGACCGGAAGAGCCGACAAGACTGACTTTATAATTACCACGCGACCCCCTATCGACAATTGCTTGTTCTTCCACCTCGACAATCTTACCTTCACTATATCAATAATAGGTTACCATGTAACCTTTCTTCTTGGGTTAGCGCCAATCGGCAGCCCATGATAATTAAAAGACAATGATCCTAATTTGCAATTTAGTACTATTGCTGCCTCTTCTAGCCACTGTTGGTGGATATTTATCCCAACCAACAAACTCTTGTGGTAATTAACCTTGAGGCCTGTCAAGACTTCGAATAGAGTGAGGTTGGTCTTAATTGCCCAGATATTCGCCCAGCATTTTCTGCCAATGATTATGGTGTCATCTGCATATTGCAAATGTGAAAACTGGTCCACCCCTCCATCGAATGTGAATCCATGAAATCTCCCCAACTCCACAGCTTTTTCCTCAACGTGTTAAAGCCTTCAGCGGCAGTGAGAAATAGAAAGGCGAGATTGGATCCCCTTGTCTAAGTCCACCTCCCATCTTGAACTCCTTTATAGAACTTCCATTTACCAATATCGATATTAATGTCATTTTCAAACATTCATGTGCAATGTAAGTTAACCACCATTTAAATATAAATAATTAATTAAAAATCTATTATATCATATTTTAATAGTAACAAATATTTCATAAAATTAATTTTTTACCGCAGTTAAATTGTGTGTAAAATTTTAAACTCTATATAATAGTTTGTTTCGAACGACTCTCTGATTACATCTTTCAGATAATATATTTATAAAGTCTTGATGTCTCTAACTCTCTATCATCCATAAATTTCACATACATCATCAAATTTTCTTAAGACATTGTCTGCAGACCATTTATAAACAAATGTTGAGGTGATTTAGATTGAGGCAAAATATTGTCATTGCTCACCTATGATTTGCTACCACTTTATCAACTAGAGATGAATTTTGTATTTTCTAGAGATGAATTTTGTATTTTTGTGTCTTTAAATTTTTGTATCATTCCATTTTTTTAGTGATGAATTTTGTTAAAAATCGTTTGATTCCCCCACTCTACCATTAACTACATTGTTGTCACTCACCTATAAAAAGCTCTTTCTGGTGCAATTTTAAGCATTCTCCTTTTGGTCTTTATTTATCATCAAATAGTTTAAACTATCCCACATTAATAATAGCAACTCGAAGAGCTTTTTTTTTTTTTTCCTTCTACAAAGTGGCAAGGACCATATGAAGCTCTCACGCATAATTGTAAGATCTCAAATTTAATTTTTGAACAATATACTTTTAATTCTTTTCACTTAAAAAGCTCAAGTCCCCATATTCCTAATCAATATAAAACTTATTTTACTCACACTTGGAATTATTTTTTCAATAAAAATTTAGTATGATAAATTATTATATTTTGATTAAACAACTATTCTTCTTTCTTCTTTTGGTTTAAAAAAATATTCCTTTCTTCTTCTTTTTTTCTTTTTTTTTTCTTTTTTTTCTAAATCTTGTTATTCGACTTTGCGATCAATTAATTCAAAAATCATATCGTCTATTAGCTGAAGTTCCACCAAAATAAAACTCCATATAAACTGACTCAAACCTCCACCATTATACCAACTCTTAAAGATTTTCCTCTTATTTTCTCAATCTATAGACAATGAGGTAAGCGTCACCATAAACAGACTCTTAAGAAAATTCCAAACATAAATCGGATACAACATAGAAAATATTCAATCTAACAATATTGTCATTGTCACTTGAACTAGACATTAATGATTAGATAATTATCTTTGATTTTCTCAACAACAACAAAAACAATTCTAAATATATGTAACAATATACGTTACTTAATAATGATCAAATACTAATTAATAAATAAATAAAAAGAGAAACTATTACATGACCCCTTCAATGACCAATTAGATTATCAATATAAAATTACTTTAGACACCAAAAGAAACGAGGTTTGATCTTGTAGTGGAATTTAAAAGTTAGACTATAAAATTATTCATAGTTGAATAGTTGCAATGGAGTGTTGAATGAAGTGTTGAAAATGATGTAGATTAATTTGTATTGAAAACATTTAACATGGTGAATGAGGAGGAAATGGTGGTCACTATAATACTTTACAAAATCTTATTGGTTGTTGTAATTGTTTAGATTTTTATCTCTTTAATTATTTGAAAATAATTATTTTATTTTAAGTCAATTTTTTATTTTTTTTATTTTCATCAAAAAAAATTATTATTTTTTCTCTACAAATAGAGACTTGGTTTATTAGATTCGAACACGGAAAAAAATTGAGATTTTTCTCTCTAATTTTTCTATTTAGCCTCAAGTAAAATCTTGTTTGTAGCACTAACAATTTTTTTAGTAAAATAAATCCCAATAATAACCTTTTAACACCCAAAATTCTACTAAAATATAAAATTAGAAAAATAAAATTCAAATAAGTTATTAAATTAGAAAAAATTATTTAACTCTTAATTATTTTAATTTAATTTTATTAATATATAATCACAAAAACAAAAATATAAAAGAAAATATGAACATGAAATAAAAGTGGTGGAGTAGGGTGTTGAATTTTATTAAACAAAAATTATTGTAGTGGGTAAAAGTTGAATGATTGTTGAATTATTAGGTGGAAGAGAAAGAAGATGATGTGAAGTGTAAATAATAAAAAATTAGGATGTTGAATCCATAAACTATTGTATATAGTCTTAGTTGAAGGAACAATTAGTTAATAGCTCTTAATACTTGATTCAAAAAAAATTAGGGTTTTGTTAACTAGTGTCCTCAGGGCAATGGTTAAGCATTCCTAAAAAAGAAACTATTTTATAGAAATTTTAATATTTCAATTTTCAATGCATTAAATATACAGATTATCGAGATAAATTTACTATTTTAAAGTCTTAACCATTGTCTTGAGGGCACTGGTTAGCATTTCCCAAAAAATTAAAAGTTCTTAATACTTGATTCCAAAAAAATTTAATAGCTCTTAATAATAATTTTCTTTTCAAGCAACCGCATTGAGGGAGTCTCAAGGATGTCTCCATACTTTTAGTGTTGTTCACACTTTTCACATAATTTTTAACATCTTGTACCTTATATGACTAATATTACTTTCAATCGTATAAGAAAAAATCTACTTTTTAGTTACATTAAATAACTAATATATCTGGACAATATATTGTCTAGATATATTAATCATTAAATGTATTTAAAAAGTGAATTCTTTCTTATAAATAGAATCAGAGAGAATAATATTCTACTCTGAGAACTTTCTTTACTAGGATCTGGCTCTAAGATGTTGTCTGGATATTCCCGATGCACCTCAAAAAGAGTGTACACAAATTCTTCTCCTTCATGGCATTTAACCAAGGGGTTGATAAGCCTCTTATATATAAGACTCCTTCTAACACGAAATATGAAACATATCTTCTTCTCACGAGGCTGGCTTAGGTTTGATTGGCTATCAATGCCCTTAAATCTTCCTCTATTATTGGATGAATCGTCCGTGAACATGACCCAAGAACTAGATAATTCTGATGTTGTTGGGGTCATCACTAATATAAAGACCGCAAATACCTAGACCTTTAGTTCTTTCCTAGGCTTGAAGGAAATGTCAAATTCGTACATCTCGATGGACTAATCGGTCTTCCGTTCTGCAAAATCTAGACTGTGAAGGACTTGTTTAATGGGTAAATTTGTCTGGACAACGATATCACGTGCTAGGAAGTAACGTTGCAGCTTCCGGGAGGCATTCACCAATGCCAATGCGACTTTCTCTATCTTTTGGTAACATGTTTCGAGTCTGACCAATGCTTTAGATATGAAGTATATCAAGATTTGATTGAGGCCCAATTTTTGGATGTGGATGGATGACACTAACTGCTTCGGTGGAGATGGGCAAGTAGAGGAACAAAACTTCCCCTTCTAATGGTCTAAATTAAACTGATTGGGGTAGATATGGACAACTGATTCTCTGGAGTCATTGTGATACTTCATCTTCAAGTGGATGTTAGAAAACACCACATCTAAATAAGCGAGGAAAGATCTCCCTAAGATACAATTTTAGACGCTCTTGAAGGGAATCACCATGAAATATATGTTCATTGTCCTTGCGCCATTCCGTTCTCTTAATGATACTAGAAACTCCACCAATCTTCTAGGGTTGAGTGATGGAATCATTGAATGCGGGAGGTTCTTGCATTCACATGTTATGAGGTTTCAATCACGTATCCTTAGCTTCGTGAAGACGTTGATGTACATGACATTGCAACAACTTGCGCTTTCAACAAGGGTTCCTGACACCAAATGGTTCGATATCACAGTAGTTACGACAAAAAAAGTCATATTGGGAATCTCGTTCCCCTTCTCATTGTCTCGGAACCCTAAAATGTATTTTTCTTCTCCATGTTTTTTGGTCCCCACTGGTGATTTTTAAGAGCTTTACGTCAACTTGTTTTTGTTTAATTTCCCTTTGCTAGATGAACCACCGTCGATCAAAGAGATGACAAGGTAAGAAAAATGTTAAGGTTGATGAACCTATGGTGACTTCCATAGATGGATCATACATCAATGTCTTCTTACGTGTGAGATTTTTATAACAATGTGTGACCTTCAGAATCAGAAGGATCTGATCATGGAAATTCGTGAGAATTAGAAGTTGATTCTCATGGATGGCGCCAGTGTTCCATTCAAGAACCATAAATAGTTGGTGATATAGTGAAATAGGACTCATGCATGATGGAGCAAGCTTCTTGTACAACGTGAACTTACAAGTTAGCACTCCAACGTCTAAGTCAATAACTGAATGAGAAATAATACAAGTCTGAAAATTAGTAGAATTATAGAGACTTGGCTCGTGAAGAACTTTATATATGGAAGATTGTTATAACCTCTTTGTGCTAATCAACTTGGAATACGGAAGACCCTTTGATTAGATATGACGTCAAATAATCATTTGAGGAAAATGATTAAGTGTTAGCTTCATAATTGCAGGACCACTCGATCTTCAACAATCCAACATTCAAACTTATAAATTAGATCTTCTCGTAATTGAACTTTTCCGCCTTAGGCCTAAAACGGGCGACCGCCTTTAGGCCTAAGACGATCGGAAACAAATTCTAAATATTTTAAGCTTGAAATAAAAATTATGCTCTATCTTTCAAATTTGTGAAATTGCAATTCAAATATTTAAATTATTGAAAATTAGTCAATTTAATTCATATGGAAAGATCTTTCCTAAGATATATCTGTGTATTAAATATTGGATGACAATGTGAAATTATTATACACTGTCACTGTATATCCATTAAGTCTCTAATGTTAGAGAAAATGGGCGATACATTGACATTATAAATTAATTTTACATAGTCAATCAATGACGACCGTGTATTCTGCCACATCACGTTTTTAATTTTAAAAATATTTAATGACATAACATACTGTTATTTTTTATTATTAGATGACAGCTTAAAACTATTTTATAATGTCAGTGTATATCTATTATATTCTTAATGTTAATGCGCAACGTGCTAGTAGTTGAGTATAGGGATGTCAATGGGGAATAGAATGTTCGGAGGATGTTTCCCTACTTCCCGCCCCTAAATTTATTTCCCATCCCCGTCCCCAATCTCCGCCATGGGAGAATATTTTTCCCATTCCCGCTGATTCCCACGGATATCCACGGAGATTGAACTTTAAGAAAATTTCTATACTTTTATGACACTATGATTTCGTTATTTTTTTCCTTTCTTTTAAAAAACACCTATGTTTTGCATCTTTCTTTTTTTTTAAAATAAAATACATCTTGAATCAATAACAAAAAGAAATAGCAAAAGAATTTGATGTAGAACTTGTTGCTACCATACTTCCGCTAATTTACTATCACAGTTCCGCTATCATCTAGTGCAAGTAGTTGATCATGTGTGACAAATCTATAACTACTAATGACTCTTCATTTTCTAATACATTATTATTTTTTATGTAAAATTATATAATTATATATTATATAATCTATAAAGTATAAAATTAAATAATATGAACGGAGTTGAAGAATTCACGGGGCGGAGATATTTTACCAATCTCCGCCTGGAAAATTCTTAGGTGGACACATTACTAAGAAATTGTTTTACACACAACAAATCACATAATTTTAATTAATTAAAAAATAAATATTCATTTTTCTCTCTCCTTCATAATCTCAACCACCCCATCCAATTAAAAATAAAATTAAAATTAAAATAAATTTAAAAGTACTATTTCTTATTGACTGTTCCTAAAAATGTGGATTTAGGACGGTGTTCATGCAAGAATTGCTCTCACCGCCTCAAAGTATTTCGAACAGATAATTCCAACAGAAATTCCCATTAACATATGCTAATTAACATCTGCAAATTAACCTCCCTAATTGAGTACTACTTGAGTGAGAAGTAGCCAATGAAATTGGTGGCACGCCCACGATGGTAGTTAATACTAGTTGCCGGAGGCCGCAGTCGATCGTGTTTTTGTTGCAAATCTCAAAGGCAGACAACTACAACAGTGTGTGCATCTCTGACACTTTGTTTTTCTACAGTCTTGTCTTTTTATTGCGCATGGTCGCGTGCCTGACTACGTCATCATCTTCCTCATTTTATCATACAAAACCGCACCGCAGTTAACTTTTTTGCTACTACCTTTTTACGATCTCTTTTTCTTTTCATATTTTACCTTTACTACTGTACTAAAGATTATCATGAAGCTCCTGTGCCCTTTCGAATTCATATGTTAGGCTTGTCTTTGAAGGTTAATACTATGAAATTAAAACAAATGACAGAGGAATATTTTCATATATGTAATGTGGGGATGTAATGGTGAAAAGCGAAAGTGAAATAACCGGAGAATGTCTTGAGTACTGTTTATGAATTCTAATAATAATGTGCTAGTTATAGCTTGGCCCATGATCAACTGTATCAACCTAATACATATTATGGAGAATTAATCCAACTTTGTAGAGTCTTTGTTAGCAGTACCCATTATATGAAATAAAATTCTAAAATGCCTTAGTTTAATTTTTCTTTTTCAAATTTTTAATATGATTTATTGTTGAATCTGAGAAGGATGTCTTGATCATTTAGACCTTCGCCCATTTAAAGTTACATTATGTTTTGTTTAGTTTTTAAAATTTTAATATATATCGATTATTTATTTTAAAATAAAATAAAAATAATTACTTTAATAATAAAAAAATTATAAATTTATAAAAAAATTATCATTTTTTTTTAAAATAGATAAAACACTATTCATAGTCATAAAAAACTTAGGGTGTGTTTGTTTCAAGGTTACCAAAATTATTCCTGGGAATATGAGCATGGGAATGCAATATTCCCATGTTTGATTCAAGTTTTAAAAAGTTGTTCCAAGGAATTTTTTATTCCAAGGAATCTTATTTACACATAGTTTTTGAATTCTTATTCCAAGGCATAAAGGGTGGGAATAAAATATTCCCATGGGAATAAGTTAAACTAACTCTAACTTCCAACTATTACTCATAATTATTTTTATTTTTATTTTTTTATAATTTAAAATTAAACAAATTTTATTATTATGCCTAGGAATCTAAATTTCTACCAAACACATAGGTTGGAATAATATTCCCAGGAATAATAATCCTTGGAATAGTATTCCAAGGAATATAATATTAATCCAAGAAACAAACACACCCTTATATTTGTATATGATCAACAATATTGTTGAAATGGATGACCGTTTGGTCGACACGAAAATGTTTAGGATAACATTTGCCACAATCTAATTCTTGAGTTGGCCGGGTTGAAGGAGACAGTGTAGTATTCAATGATAAATATTAGTCATGATGAGATGTGTGTGGCGGTGTAGTAATATTCTCCGGCTCTTTTTTAAGTATCTCTTTGTGAAAATTGTAGGAGTATGTTTCTTTGTCATTTTTCAAAGTTCAAACTAATAATGGTTTTAATTTTGTCAAAATCACCCCTAATTACTTATTATGAAGAGAGAGAAAAATATATCAAAATAATAAAAAGTTTGGGGATATTATAGGCAAAAGAAAAATCATAGTTTGAAAAGTAGCAATAATTATTAGATTTATTGGTATGCGTAAAAAATTAAAGAATGACAATTAAAAAGAAATAGAGAGAGTACTTTAGAATTCAAATAAAAAAACTCATACATTCCAAAAATCATAATTTAAAACTTTTGTGTTCCAATAATACAAATTGGTTTTGGGATTGTGTTAATTGTGTGTTGGTGTTTGGGTAAGTTGGTTCAATTAAACGGATATAACATTCATTATGCTTGGATGTCATAGTGTATTGAGAGAATGAATGGTTAAATTTATGTTGTTAGGGTTTGAGTAGTCAAAGTTTGGTTTGAGGGATTGAAGTGTATTGAATGAAAGGCTAAAATGAGGCTTGTTGTTGTGTTGATTGGTAGTGGTAGGCAAAGTGGTTATTTTACTATGTGTAACAGGTTACTAACAAGGTGTAACCAGTTACCACCTTTAACGTTTTAATTTTTTTTCCAAACAGAACAGTCATGTGACCTGTTACATAAATGCTCTAACCAATAAGACCACTTTGAAAATGGAAATATCAACTTTACAATAGCTTAACTTGAATGATTTTGATGTATGATGGTAAAAGAGTTATAGAAATGCAAATATGTGAGATATTTTGAGCATCTAAAGTTATATAACATGAATTGTAATGATCTTTTAAACATGATCCATTAGCATGATTCTTCTCTTGATTAGTTTCTTCATAGGTTAACACTTATCCATCAATAATCTTTTTCTTCTTTGATCACAATTATCTTCATTAATCTTAATCATGATCAAACACTTTGATTCATCACTTGATTAAGCTTAAAAATTGACAAACATTCATCATAAGTATTCATTAGCATTCTGGTTCCTATTCACCATTACTACCCTTGGTTCTCTCCCCCTCGAAATTTGTGGTTCATCCTTAGGAGGTTCGAATCTTGGTTTTTCGACTATCACTCCCTGATTTGCCACATTTGCACTAGGGTGCATTTCTTTGATTTTTTTGGACTTGGTTAATAGTGAGGTCTTCTTTGAGGACTACCCCTTGATTTTCTATCACCCACTCCCTCTAAGGATGTCGAGGGGGTTTTGGTACACCAAAGAAGTCAGCGATGCGTGTCATTTGCACTGCCATTTGTTGGTTTGCTTGAGTGGTGTTTTTGATCAAAAGGTTGAATATCGTACCCATTTTTTGGGCAAGTATCTGGCCCATTTCGTGGTTACTTTAGTCCAGTTGTTGTCTTATTACTTCTGCAGAATTATTGGTCAAATTGGGCATTTGGGTAAAAAATCTCATCCCTAAAGGTTGGCTAATTCGACCCATGTTGTTAACAGCATACCCAGATCCCTGTGATGGCGAAGTTATGTTCATTACTAGTTCTAAAAATGTTGATGTGGTGTTGTACAAACCTGCCATCAACGAAGTTGGCATGCCATAAGGCTGTTCGCGACCACCTAAAGGTATAGAGAAGTCATGAGACATATAAGGCATGTGTGATGTGTTCCTCACTGGTGGGGGGGTTCACTGGTGGACCATGTGTCCTCACATAAGTCAAACTGGGTCCACTTTGGGCAATCGACTTCACTGGCGTCGTACTTGTCGTGGACGGTACATGTTTAGATATAGGCGTTGTAACAGTAGTTCCCCCTGTCGAAGATAACGGGGGTGGTTCTCCATTATTGTTTGGTGGATTTTGATTACATTACTAGCTTTAATTCACCATCCTCCTCACGTTTCTTCTATTTGGTTTCTCTCTATTGTTTGTGGCTATTTTACCACTTCTTAGTATCATACAATAAAGTTTAACAGAGAGATGGTACAATGAAGAACTTTATACAAAAAAATTCACAAGAAAATATATTCTAATCTACAATACTGTCCCACTAGGCATGCCTATTTGTTTACCGTGAAACTTGGTAAACAACCCCTGATCTCCAAAAAATGGTTAACTTTACAGGATCAACCAGTGAATCTTAGGACATGTGCTATTGTTAAAATTAGGTTTTCTAGAATGTTGAACGCTTTGACAACATTCATGATTCGGAGAATGTTTGTTTAAAAGGTTAAAAGGTATAACTTGCATAATATGTAAAGGACATTGCAATAAAGAGTGCTTTTTTTTAAAATAACTTGCAATGGTAGATAAATTTTGGAATTGTAAATGAACTTTAAATTTAAATGTAAATATGGTGTTTTCAAATGTACATTTTCAATGACTTTTTTCTCAATTCAACAGATATTTTGAGTATTTATGAGTATTTGTACAACAACTTAATACACGGAAATCCTAACACTAAGACCCCTATATATACTAAGTCGAAATAACCGCTATCAAAGGTCTTTCTCCTAGAAAGTGACACGTTTCGGTCCACATGTCTTCCATTTATCCTGAGGTTCCTCACGTCTCTCTTTAAAACTGGATAAGGACAAAATACAGTTATTCTTCCATAATTCAAATTCAAACTTCTCGTCGAATGCAACTTCAGTATAGCTTTCGTTGAAACGTAACTCAAACTTAGAAAATATTTCTAAGTCCTATCCAACATCTTCCTCTCATGCAAGGATGACTTCGACTAGAACTTTCCGGCAAAATTCATGTCGAATCCCAAAACATCTTCAAAAATATTTCCTTTTTACTCATCATATTGCATCAAGTTTGGCGTCAAAACTTCCAGCTAACAGTACATTAATATCTCTAATATAACATGCATTAGAGGTATGACTTTTATAACTGCAATAAAAACAAGTATGTGTCATGTTAGACATTTTCTTATGATGATAGAAATGATTTTTGTTGTATTTCTTTTTAGGATAGATATTATGACATACTTTTCTAGATTGAATACTGATACCAACGTTACTAGATTTGATAAAGATAGTCTTTTGAATTTTACCAGAATTTTCAAATTTAAAATATCTTAAACTACTTTTATCATTAACATATCTTAGACTATTTAGAATATTATCCAATCCATTTTTTATACTTGCATATATCTCAGAACCAAATAATTTTTCTATTTTGTAATTCATCCCAAATAATATGATTTTTAACAAATTATGTTTCTGTTCTTACAATATATCACATGTAATTGTGTTGTTTTTGTTGTTGTTCTGGGTGGTGGTGGTGGTGTTTCCACCTCTTGGCAATGTTGAATGGTAAAAATGAATATTGTTAAATTTTGGAATAACTCCTCAATAATATTGTCAATTAAAAAAATAATATATTGTTTTCTTCGATTGACAATATTGAAAAGTTTATTCCTAATCATAGTGCAATTTATTTTGAATATAGTCCTTTGTTTGATTATTGCAACACACAAAGAAATTGATGAATGATAAACAATTGATAAAGGAAATAATACATGTTTCTTTCAGAAAATTTCCATTCACCATTTTTTACAATAGATGTAATCTATTACCTTTGTTTATTTAGGAATCGAGAGGTAAAGTTCCTATTTTAATTTATTTTTTTATTTAAAAGAGCTAATATTTTCCCTCAATTTTAGGGCAAAACTGAGAGAACAAGTAAATAAGTTCTGTATCAATATATCTTTGTCATTCATTTATAAAGTAATAACGCTCAACATATTGTCAACACATCAATTCACAAGAAACCATCTACATCTAATCAAAATGCGAACACCACCACTATATATGTAGGACGCTACATTGTAAAACTCAAACATTGATAACAAAAGAATTTATCATGAAAACAGTAAAACTTAAAAGCTTTAAAAAGAATCTTGTGATAGATTGCAAAAGTAGAATTTTTTTATTCAAGAATGATTTTCTTAAAACAAACATTTGATCTTCAATCCAAATTAACAATGATGATGAATTAAATTCAAAATTTGTCAAAGAAATTTTATATATTAATAAAACAAAGAATATATATATATATATATATATATATATATATATATATATATATATATATATATATATATATATATATATATATATATATATATATATATATATATATATATATATATATATATATAGGGGACGACTCAAGTGAGAACACTTGGTTATTATGAGAAATGAGAACAATGAATCACGACCATTAAATTTTGATTTTGTTGATTTTAATGGATTGGATTGGTTTCTTTTTCTATTTTATATATATATATATATATATATATATATATATATATATATATATATATATATATATATATATATATATATATATATATATATATATATAACATCACTTTTTAACTTAAAATCCTAAAATATTAATTATAGATATGTGTCCTTATATATAACTTCACATCTACTTTTCAAGAGACTCTTACACATATTTAATATATCAACAAAAAATGCTTTTCTTTTTTCTAAATGGTATTTTTTAATTCTTCGCTCACTATTTTTCTGTTTTTTTTTTGTCTAACATTGTATTGTTCTGTTTTACACGTTTGATTATATCACCTTTTAATTGCACCATATTGATCATGCTATACTTTTTTTTTGTATGACCAGTAATAAATTTTATTGTCCTACAATCGTGAGTCAGGGAAACAAATAAGACTCATCGGATTGCGATTGCGATACCTTTCATTGTGCAAAGGGTAGTACTAGTATCCCACTAATAAATAAATAGACATTTTGTAGGGAAAACATGCATTAATGGGTGCATGTATATTATGGGTACGTGTTATAATGGTCATCAAGCTGTGGTTCTAAATAAGCGGTAGAGAGAGTGCTACATGGATACGAAAATTGAGAGGACTATTAGGAATAGGATGATCGGTTTCTATAAATAAATGTGGTGACAATTGCCCAAGATATTTTGTTATCTAATTTATTTTATTTTAATTATTTCAGATTGAATCATAGTTGTATAGTCTCTTCCTCCTGAAATTATATTTGGATGATTTGTGTTTTAACTTTTTTGTTTAAGTTAATATTAATCTTTTCATCGTTTGCATATTTTATGATTGGATTTTAAATTCATTTTTACGCATGTATAAATTAAAGTATTTGGTTATAATTTAAATAATATAATGTTTAACGTCAATTTGTTGAGTTTTTTTGATCAAAAACTACATTTGAGGATAATTCAAATCATGACAATGTTAAAATCTCAAAAACATTTTACATTTTGTCAAAATTGTGATTCGGTAAGTGTGGTTCAAATTACATTATTGCTCAACACGAATTAGGATTACAGAATGTCTAGAAATTACTTTCATGTTGCCATGATTCGAATCATAACATTCATGATTCGAATCACAACACTTTTATTTGAATCATAGACTGACTGATTTGAATCAGACAGAGTGCGTTTTCATGGGTTTGCTTATGTAACTCTGATTTGAATCACATGATTTCTTGACTCGACTCATGTGATTTGAATCACAGAATGTGTTACTCGAATCACACAAATAAGTTCTCGTATGTTCTTGGCTCTTGATTCAAACCATTTGATCTTTTGACTTGAGTCATACCCCTTGGTTATGACTTGAATAATACACTAATTTTCACTCATTTTTGTGCTAGATCTCTAGGACATATAAAATCATTTTCACTCAAAACCTTCACAACATTGGAAAACATACACTTCCACTATTGATTTGTGTTGTGAAAAAGGATGCCTTGATGAACAAAGGATAAACTGTTTCTTTGTGATCAAGAAACACACAAGGGCAGAACAGATGATAAACACGAAGAACAACAAGGATTATTTATAACTACTATTCTTTCCTTTCTCTTAAAAACCAAGATTATAAGTTACAATAATAACAAATAACCTTCTCACCCTAAATTCAGATTTGTAGTATGCAATGATGAGAGACTAGTATGCTATTTGTAATAAAATCTAACATACTAAATTAATAGGTTTTTTCACAAATGCCCATTACAAGCCAACTTAGGGTACAAGCTAACTTAAACAATTGGACATAGCAAATAGGCCCAATTCGAAATACTAACAACCCTAGCATTTTAACACCCACATACTAGAACACATTTTGACTGCAGTATGTAGGTCTTCAACATAATCTCTTTCGAACCAGAAGCTACCCTTCAACACACTAGAGTTCGATCCAATTCTCACAAATCTCCACCTTGGAACAAACTCTATAACACAATAGAACAAACTAGCTTTCTTCATGCAGCTTTATCAACTGCATACAGTGTAAAAACTTGCAACTTGACAATGTCTTGGTGATCATATCAGCAGCATTTTGATCTGTCAAAACCTTCAGCACATGGGCTTCTCCATGCTCGATTACTCCTATGAAGAAATGCATCCTCACATCGATATGCTCAGTTCGTTCATGATATGCTGAGTTCTTTGACATGTGTATTGCATTTTGACTATCACATTTAACAGTGAAGCCTCGACCTTGAAGTTTCAGCTCCTTTGCAAAACCTTCAAGCCACAATGCTTCTTTCACAGCTTCAGTTAGGGAAATATACTTCACTTTAGTGGTTGATAGAGAAACAACCTTTTGAAGTGTTGCTTCCCAACTAATTGTTGTGCCAAACATAGTGAAAACATATCCAGAAATAGATTTTCTAGAATCCATATAACCTGCATAATCAGAGTCGACACATCCTTCTATTAATGCTTTACTATCTTTACCCAAGGCTCCACCATAAATTAGGACCCTATTCAGAGACCCATTTATGTACCTTAAAATCCACTTCAATGCTTGCTAGTGAGCCTTTCCGAGATTCGCCATGTACCTGCGTACAAGACTTACTGCATATGATATATCAGGTCTAGTACAGGCCATAACATACATCAAACAACCAACTATATTAGCATATGGGATGCTATTCATATAGGCTCTTTCGACATCAGTACTGGGACAGTGATCAATACTCAGCTTGAATTGAGGGTTTGTTGGAGTCACAACAGGCTTTGAATTCGACATACCAAACTTTTCGAGAATCTTCCGTAGGTATGCCTCTTGAGATAAGTATAATTTCGACTGCTTTCTATCTCTTTGAATGTCAATCCCAAGAATTTGAGAAGCAGCTCTCAGATCCTTCATATCGAACTCCTAATTAAGTTCAGCCTTCACCCTCATTACATCTTCGACATTGTTTCTTGCAATGAGAATATCATCCACATAAAGTAACAAAATTACAAATGAATTTCCAGGTCGAAATCGGAAGTACACACAATGGTCGAATTGACTTCTAATGAAATTTATGTGTGCCATGAACTTGTCGGATCTCCTATTCCACTGTCGAGGAGATTGTTTCAGCCCACATAAAGATCTCATTAGCTTTCACACATAATCTTCCTTCCCTTTTTCGACATACCCTTCAGGTTGCCTCATCAGGATCATTTCATCTAGATCACCATATAGGAACACAGTCTTCACATCCATCTGTTCTAGTTTAAGATCGAACTGTGTAGGGATGGAAACGGATCGGGTCGGTGCGGGTTTCACACTACCCAAACCCGCACCCGAAATTGGCACCCAAACCTGAACCCAAAGGTTGTTTGGGTGGCAAATTAACACCCATGCCCACACCCATTAGTAGTCATCGACAGTTTCCTCAACTTCCTCAGCATCTGCTGCTTCTTATTCGAATTCATCAGGGATATGCAATTCAACATCAACATGCTTCACCTCAACAGGAATCTCTACCTGTTCCAGCTCTTCATCATATGTTTCTGTATTTCGACCAACATCATCAGTTTTCTTAAAACCCATTTCAGCTTCATTGAAAACTACATCTCGACTGGTGATACTCTTCCTGTGACCTGGCTATAGGCACCATAATCTATAGGCTTTGACTCCTTTAGGGTATCCCATGAACATGCATTTCAGAGCTCTAGGTTCGACCTTGTCTTGCCTAATGTGAGCATAGGCTACATAGCCAAATACTCTCAGTCTGTCGAGATCTGGTGGATGTCCCGACCAAACTTCTTTAGGTGTCTTCATACCTAACACTGTCGAAAGACATCTGTTTATCAGATATGTTGCTGTCGAAACAACCTCATCCCAAAACACCTTCTTTAATCCAGCACTAGTCAACATGCATCTGACTCTCTCTAAAATAGTTTGATTAAAACTTTTAGGCAAACCATTTTGCCGTGGAGTACCTGTAGTAGTTCCATGCCTTGCAATATGAGAGGCAACACAAAAGTTATCGAACGCCTCATTGCAAAATTCAAGGCCATTGTCGGTTCTCAACCTCTTGACCTTTCTGCCAGTCTGATTTTCGACCAGAGTCTTCCAACTTTGAAATTCTCAAAAGTTTCATCCATAGTCTTCTGGATGAATACTCATAATTTTTTGGATTAATCATCTAATATAGATAGAAAATACCTCGCTCCTGAATGTGATGGACACCTTGCAGGCCCCCAAAGATCAGCATGGATATAATCAAGGGATCCATGTGTTCTTTGTTTGCCTTTGTTGAACTTCACTCTGCAAGATTTTCCAGGTACACAGGGTTCAAAAAACTTCAGCTTTTCGACTTTGTCTCCACCAAGCAGATTATGTTTCCTTAATTCGACCAGACCCCTTTCACTGACATGGCCCAATCTCATGTGCCAAATTTTGTTTTTCGATAAAGGTTTTGTGGATGCAACATTTGTCGAACCACTTACAACTTCAGCCTCAAGGGTATACAAGCCTTGTTTCTTCACGCCTCTCAAGACTTCCTTCGATCTCTTCATGACTCTTATGATACTTTTCTCTCCTTGGAAAACGTATCCTTTCTTGTCGACTTCACCAAGAGAAATCATATTTCTCTTCAAATCAGGAACATACCTGACTTCAGTTAACAACCTTATTGACTCATCATGTAGCTTGAATCTAACAAATCCAACACCTGCAATCTTGCAAGCTTTGTTGTTTCCCAACAATACAATTCCACCATATTGATCACATAATTCCTCGAACAAGTCTTTGTTTGGAGTCATGTGCCAAGTGCAACTTGAACCCATAATCCACTCCTTACTCGAGTCACCACTTGAAAACACAAGAACATCAAATAATTCTAAATCATCTTGAACAATGGCAGCATTGTCATTATCCTTACCTCCATGATCTTCCAGGCGTTCAGGGCACACCTTTCTTGTGTGACCCTCCTTATTACAATGATAGCATCGAATACCGGATGCTTCGCCACTGTAAGATTTCTGTTGACTTTTACCTTTATTCTTGTTGAATTTAACATCCTTTCGCAAGAATTTTCCCTTAACAGCCAAACCTTCACCAACCGTCTAAGGTTTATGCTCCTTTCGTTCATTCAAGACCTTAAAATACAAGGCTGATTGAACTTCTTCAAAGGTCAGAGACTCCCTTCCATAAAAGAGAGTTTCTTTGAAGTGAGCATGTGAACAAGTCAATGCACACAACAGTAACAACACTTGATCTTCATCATCGATCTTTACATCAATATTTTCAAGATGAAGAATCAGCTTATTGAACATATCCAACTGTTTAGCCAATACTTTATCTTCAATCATCTTGAACGAATACAAAGCTTGCTTCAGGTAGAGTCGATTTACCAGCGACTTGGTCATGTACAAACTTTCAAGTTTCAACCATAACCCTGATGTCGTCATCTCCTTTGATACATGTCGAAGAAACTTATCACCAAGGCTCAACAGAATTGAATTGTGGGCTTTCTTTATCACGGCCGTCTTCTCTCTTTCCGTTAATGCATCGTCCATAGCCGCCGCTCCCTTCAACGCTTCCAAACAACCCTATTGAACCAGTAAGGCTTTCATCTTCAAGCGCCACTGTCGCCCTCGGTTTTTTCTATCTCTCGTGAGAGATACGAACTGACTCTTCTTTTGCTTTTGAGTTTTGAAAATCAGAGAGTCGCCACCGACTTTTATTTTTTCCAATTAAGGAAAGGTTTATAAAAGAAACAGAAAAAGACCTTTAAGAGATTTTGGGTTCGGGGGTAGGTTATACAAAGGGAAGGTATTAGCACCCCTTTGTATCCATGGTTATCCATGGGCTATTAATTGCTTAGCTCACTTGTTTTGTATCATTTGACTTGCCTTGAAATGCTTGTATGTGGTTTTAAAATACCTTTGTAAATTGGCTTTGTAATGATCCTTGTTTGGATGTATACAAAGTGTTTTATCTTTCGAAAGATGTTTTGAAAAAAGAGCTTTAACTTCGTAATGATCCTTGTTTGGATATATACCAAGTATTGTCTTTTTTGAAAGTTTTATTTTGAAAAATAATGATATGTGAGACATTTGTTTGTTTTGATTTGAGCAAGCAATTAGGAGATCTACCCTAAGTTTATAAGGTCCTTTCCTATTTCTTTTAAAAAATTCTCCTTTTACCGGATGTAAACAAAAGTTTGATTTTGTATCTGAAACAGTAGAATTTTGATTTTGGAAAAGAGTAACAGAGGGATTACCCTAAGAGGTGCAAGTGTGATTGTGTTCTGATTCAGATATTTTTGTCTTTGAAGTTAGTGACCTAACGCTTCAGTTTTTATCTTTGACAAACACGCAGTTTTATATGTACGGAATTTAAAGTGCGGGAATGTAAAATGCGGAAAGTAAATCTACGCTATTACATCGATTGTGCGGGAAATGTAAACTACGCTATTTACATGATTTTGACAACCTATACCCTTATCTATGAATTTAAATTGCAATAAGATAAAAGGAAGTATTTTTTGGATTTTTTAGATGGTTGATTTTAATTAGGATTAATGCATGATTAATTTAATTAAAATGCTAAGAATTAGAAATAAAATTTAAACCTAAAAAATTAAGTCTAAAATATGTTCATATTGCTTGTTAATTAATTTTAAAACAAAACTAATTTTTTTGGGATTTTTAAAATTGTTTTTGAAATTGTTAAGTTAATTAACATATAATTATGCAAATAATTATACACATATATTTAAACTTGAAGAGAAAAATATTCTAAATATGTACAAAATTAGCTTATAATATATAAACTTAATTTAATAAAAAGAAAATATTTTTTCTGATTTTTTTGATGGGTTAAAAATAATTAAAAGATAAATATACACATATTATCTAATTAATTATGCAAAATATTTAAATTATGAATAAAAATAAAATATTTTCATGTCAAAAAATAATATATTATTTTATCAACCTAGAAATATTTTTATTATATTTTTTTGATTTTTTAAACTATTTTAAATTAATTTTGCAAAGTAAATAAAATAAAATGGAAAATATATAATTAATAATCTGGTGTGGTTATTGAGAGAGTCTATGGTATGGACTGGCAAGGCTAGAGCATTGGATCTTGAGTTAATGAAATCTGATGGCTGAGATCATAAGGCTCATGATATGATAGTGGAACGCAACGCATGTGATTGGTCTGAGCTTCAAAATGCACGCGCGCGCAAACCAACCAACCAGAGTAAGCCACGTCTTCGTCTTCTACCTCCAGAGTCCACTTTTAACAGCGTTTTCTTCTAAAAGCGCTGTAATAGATGAGCTTCATTCCTGCAAAATAGCGAATAGGGGTAAACCTACACAAAAATATTTCGCGACCTGTTCATTCTGTTAGCCTTGATTCACTGAGTTTAAATATGCATCTTGTTTCTTCTAATTTGGCCTGAATCGAATAACCCTAAAATGGAGCTCAAGAAACCTAGAATGGAAATTTCGTGTACAAGCATCCAAACCTCAATTAAACTTCCAGAAACGATCAGTACATCAAACTAAACTCAAATATATGTCTACATCTTGTTAAACATGCATGAATGATCAGATATGAGGTGATTTATGTTTGAACAAACTGTGGCTTGTGTGGCTCGATTTGTGAGGTTTTGATGCTTAAAACTTATTTGGATAGGTTCAATGAAGTTCAGAGATGATGTTTGAATACTTAGTTTGGATTGAAACTAACTGAAACTTAAAATTCGAATTTTAAATTTCTTGCAAAATTTCAAGTGTGATACAAGTGTGTTACAAGCATGGATTTGATTCTGCAATTGTGTGTGTATGTTACTGAAGTGTCCTACTTCATTTATAAGCAATGAAGTGCTTCAAAACTAAGCTACCAAGCATTGATGATCTTTGAACTTTTGAATTCTTTAATATAAAAAGGTTTGAATTCTTTGGCCATGGCTTTGAATTTCCTTCAACCTCTTGCTCTAGGCCTGCTATGTACCTTCATGCTGCAGAGTGGAATCAATTCTTGATGACTTTGGCTTAAGATCAAAGCTATGTATCATTATCCTTCACCATTTCTTTTTCAATTTAACTTTAAATGTAATAAAATTAAACCAAAAAAGAAATAAAAATGCTATGGGCCTTAGGTTGGTCGTGGGAGGCCCTTAGCATTGTTAGAATCATGTTTGGATCATGGAAACTTGGCCCCTTTTGGAAAAAAAACATTTTTGATCAATGTTGGTTTCATGCATTTTCCCAAAATATAGCCAACTTCAACAAGGCATAAATCCCTCAATTTTTATCATATGAAGGAGTTCATGTACTTTTTAGAAACCTCAAGATGTCCTCTACAAGCTACTTTGGAAACTTTTTTTCATTTGGAGAAGTTATCTTGATGTTATGGCCTTTGACAAAAAACCACTTTTTGTTGACTTTGAAAATGACCTGTAATGTCTGAGCTCATATTTTTCAAATGGTGAATTCAATGACCATGGGATCAAGTGAATTTGAAAGATAATTTAATTTCCTTCAAAACAAGCTTTGGTTGGAATTTTTTGAATGAATGAGGAGAGAGTTATGGTCAGTCAAAGTTCAGTTGACTTTTTAGGAGAAAACCCTAATTTTGAAACTTAGGTTTTTGTTGATTTTTGATCTTTCCTTGATGAATTATGATCTACCAATGATCAAATGATGAATCTTTTGACAAAATATGGATGTTGACAAAAAAATTCATTTTTGTCTGTCTGTTGACTTTTCAGTCAAACTGGTCGTCTGTTGACTGTTTGAGCTGCTGACTGTGCGTCTGAGCGAATTGAAGTTTGAAAATTTGTATGGTGGTACTTTGAGATATATGGAGGTCCATGAAATCCATTTGAGGTCTCAAAAAACTTGTTCTCCTGAAAAAAACAAAAACCCTAGTTAGGGACTGTTTGTGTAGGAGACAGTTAAGCGTACCTGATTTTTGTGCAGTGCTGAGTCTCTGCTGATCATGTGATTATCAGAAGACTTCTAGAACAAAAATCTTGGAATTTTGAAATGCAAAAAGATTGATTTGATTGATGGTACAAAACACGGAGAATCGTGCTGTCAGCGGGTTTGACTGTCAACTGGCTGTCCGGGCATTAACGTAGCAGTTAAAGTGAAAATTCAACAGTTAAAGTTAATTTTTCTTTTTGTTTTTTTGCTGTGTTAATGGTGAAAATTTATTTACATGAGTTGTTAGAAAAAACACAAATATAATAAATAAATAAATAAAATATACCGTACGCGAACAAAATTACCGATAATAACCTTGAAAAATATTTAATGCACGATGAAATAAATATTTAACTGGCAGAAAACACACAAAATATTATCTGGATAATTAAACTACAGTACGACAGATAGTACGACATTTAATACTGACAGTAAAAAGATTACATAATATAATGAACAGTACGACAAATAAACGGTACATTATTTGAAAATAAAAGATACGACAAACTTTAAAAATGACGATTAAAAACCCATGCTATAAATAATAACATATAGATGATTGGGAGTGTAAACAATCCAGGTCCGTATTTTTCAGGACTATGCAGACAGAAAAAGGACATGATCACCACCAAGACAGTGATGACCATAAGAAAACACGTATCCATCCATTTTGCCATTTTTGCCGGGGAAGAAGAAAAAATAAATATGAGGTAGAAATTTGAGAGATGAGTTGAAATTTGATGTGAGAATTTATGGAAAAAATTAGAGGTATTTATAGAGTGAAAAGAAGGATAGAGACGTTGGAGAATGAAGTGGTTCCGTACAAAAAAGGAAAATTTGAGTGGTAGTAGGATTTGAAAGAAAGTGTATGGTAGGATTTGAAAAAGAGAGATGTGTAGAATAAAGTTAAGATTTGATTTTGAAAGAAAGAGATTTGAAAAGAAAGGAAAAGATTTTGAAAATAATAAAATATAGTACAAAAATTAGTGGGAAACAAAAAACTAATAATAATTTACTCGTTACCAATACAGTCTGAATCCCCGGACTCTGCGCCTGCAAAAAAATTAGTTCTGTACCAATTGCGTCAGTACTATTTATCTGCAAATAAATCTCAAATAAATCTCAAATAAACAGCGTGTGTGAAGTGATAAACAGTACTTGGCGTTTGTGTAAGAATAAATTCAACAGCGAACCAAAATACCGTATAAGAAAAATTCTAAAAACCGAGTATTCATAAAATCAGGATATTTATGAAATAAAATCCAAGATTATATGAAACTCCCAATTTTTAGACAGAATTCTGTTGCCTTCTTTCTGAAAAAGATGCGGGCAAATTTTGGGGTATAACAGTTGCCCCTATTCAATCTTCTTAAACCTGAAGAGACTGTTTGGAATCTGAAGGTAGAAGATGATTGAATATTTAGATGCCCTGAAAATTTGCACTTACCTCCACCGGAAGTGATGCTGGAGTTTGCATTTGAATGTTCTCTGAGAAATGTTGTTGGCAGATCGAAAAACTACCTGAGATGGGCTTTCAGATGCCATCTGGCAAATGTGTTGATGGTTTGTTCATCAGAATAAATCCATTGATTATATCTTGATGAAGGATTTGAAAACCTCTGCGTTGACCGTTTCAGAACCGTCCGAGGTTACCGCTTTAAGTCTAGGAGGATGATCGTTACGGAATTGTCCAAAGTTTTTCCGCTTTAGATTTTGAAAGTTGATCTATGTGGAACCGTCTGAGGTATCAGCTTTAGATCTTTGAAGGTTGATCGTTGTGGAACCGTCTGAGGTATCAGCTTTAGATCTTTGAAGGTTAATCGTTGTGGAACCGTCTGAGGTATCATCTTTAGATCTTTGAAGGTTGATCGTTGTGGAACCGTCTTAGGTATCCGCTTTAGATCTGTAGGTAGATCATGAAGGAACCGTCCAAGGTATCGACTTAGATCTGTGTTGCTTGTTTTTGAGTTGATAGGTGTTTTGAAAAGAAAGATCTCTTCAGAATGAATCTTTGGCTTGATTATATCTGAGAGGAATGTTCGTCTGAACAGAATTCAGGGGAACACTGCATGTAATTGAGAACAACTTTTTTGAGGATATTCGTCCACCTGAAAAAATCAAGTTAGTGACATGTAATGTTATGATGCATGTAATGTATATGTTGAGATTCTCAAACTAAATGAGAAATGTGCATGTTATGTATGTGTTTGTCATGAAACATTATATGCTGTGTATGAATATGCGCATGATGTATGATGTATGGACATGACTTATGCAGTTTAGAGCGTATCAATCTTCTGGTTGGGAAAATAAATCCTTGTTTGTTATTTTGGAAGTGAAGGCATTGTGATTGTTGATGATCTTTGCTATCTTGTCCGAGTACACTTAGCTGGGGAAATTCCTCACGGACCAGAGTACTCTGTTGAGGGATCTTTGACTACTGCTTGGGGATGAAGGTAATTTGAAAGTTCTGATTTTTGATGCCCTTTGAGTGGAATAAGAAAGATGTGTAATCCTCCGATGCACTATTTGACCAAGCCTTGGTGTGGAGGATCACACCTTCTGGGGATAGTGATCTTGAACAGCCTTGCTGGGGAATAAGGTTTCTCAAATCACTTTGTTGGAGAGAAAAAATATCATTGAGGAATTTGCTGAGAAATGCATCTCTGTTGGGGAACTTTTCTTCCGATGCTGGTTTCGGGAGGATGTCCAGATGATTGGGACATTACCTGAATGCTATTCCTGTTTTTCTTATAAACATCAGTCATATTCAAATGCATATGTTCATTCAAAATTATCATTGGGACGTTTACGTATTCAAAAACAGAAAAAAGTGAAAACATTGATTTTGAGCATGAGCTGCATTGGTTTTGAAAGAGAGCCATAATAGGCGGATTAGTACAAGGAGATAAAAATCCTAGTAGTAGGAAATTGTCATAAAGCTTTGAAAAGTATTTATAAAGAGAAATAGATATGTGAAAACAATCCAGTCAAGTTTCAATTCTGCTATTGCCAATCTGTCTTTGAGTATCTCATCCCTTACTTGTTGGAAGAAAGTGATTGGACTGATTGGTACCTTTGATGTGTTGAATCTTGAAGGTGAGTAGGTAGCTAAACGGGACAGTCGTACGCTTTATTCCCTAACTTTTGCCTAGGCTGCCTTTTCAGGTTTTCAGCCTACCGGGATAATTATTATTTAGTCTCTAACTTTTGCCTGGATCGCCTTTTCAGGTTTTCAATCCACCGAGACGCTCATTTTTGCCTAAGTCGCCCGTTCAGGTTTTCAACTTAGCGAGCTTTTCTTTAAGCGAAATACTTTTTAACTATGTCCGCATTTACAGGGTGTGGGAAATCCTCGCCGTCCATAGTGGTAAGCAACATGGCTCCGCCGGAGAATACCTTCTTGATTACAAACGGTCCCTCATAAGTGGGAGTCCACTTGCCTCTGGGGTCACCTTGTGGTAAAATGATGCGTTTGATAACCAAATCACCGGTTTGATATGCCTGACTTTTGACTTTCTTGTGGAAGGCTTTGATCATACGCTTCTGGTACAACTGACCATGACAAATAGCTGCGAGCCTCTTTTCATCGATCAAGTTTATCTGGTCCAACCGAGTCTGAATCCAATCGTCTTCGTCTAGATCGGCTTCTTTCATAATCCTTAGGGAAGGAATCTGAATTTCAATTGGAAGAACTGCCTCCATACCATAGACTAAAGAGAATGGAGTTGCCCCTGTTGAATTACGCGCTGATGTGCGATAACCATGAAGAGCAAAAGGTAACATCTCATGCCAGTCTTTGTAAGTTACTGTCATCTTTTGTATGATTTTCTTGATGTTCTTGTTGGCAGCTTCCACGGCGCCATTCATCTTTGGTCGATATGGAGAGGAATTATGATGGTTAATCTTGAGCTGTGTGCAGAGTTCAGTAATCATTCTGTTGTTTAAATTTGTGCCATTGTCTGTGATGATCCTTTCAGGGATACCATACCGATAAATGAGATTGTGCTTGATAAATCGGGCCACCACGTTCTTGGTGACAGAAGCAAATGAAGCTGCTTCTACCCATTTGGTGAAGTAATCGATAGCGACCAGGATAAAACGATGTCTGTTGGAGGCAGTAGGCTTGATTTCTCCAATCATATCAATACCCCACATTGCAGAAGGCCAAGGAGCCGTCAGAACGTTTAATGGGACTGGAGGTACATGTACTTTGTCGGCATATATCTGGCATTTGTGACAGGTTCTGGAGTGATGATGGCAGTCTGTCTCCATGGTAGACCAGTAATAACCTGCTCTTAATATCTTTTTAGCCATTGTATGTCCACTTGAGTGAGTATCAAAAGCACCATCATGTATGTCTTCCATAATCTGTCCTGCTTCCTTCTTGTCCACACAACGAAGCAAAGTCGAGTCATGGTTGCGTTTGTACAGGATTCCATTACTTAGAAAGAATTTAGCAGCAAATCTTCTTAGAAACTTTCTATCGTTAATGGATGCCCCTTCAGGGTACTCCTGGACTTCGAGATATCTTTTTACTTCATGGAACCATGGTTTTTCTTCCACTCCTTCGGTATCAATCTCATTGCAATAGGCTGGTTCATCCTGTCTGTAAATGGTGATCATTGGCGCCTCATTGTCCCACCTGACTTTGAACATAGATGACATGGTAGCTAGAGCATTAGCCAATTGATTTTCTTCGCGCGGGATAAGTTCAAAAGTGATTTCTTCAAAGTAAGGAATCAAACTCAGCACATATTCTTTGTAAGGAATTAGATTCGGGTGCTTCGTGTCCCATTCCTCTTTGACTTGATAAATTACAAGTGCCGAGTCTCCGTAGACCTCCAGGAACTTGATTCTTAGATCGATTGCAGCTTTGAGACCCAGAATACATGCTTCATACTCGGCTATATTGTTAGTGCAGTTGAAGCATAATCTGGCAGTGAATGGTGTATAACCTCCTACAGGGGAAATGATCACAGCTCCGATGCCATTGCCAAGTGCATTAGAGGCTCCATCAAAAACCATAGTCCATCGGGATCCTGGCTTGGGTCCTTCCTCTGGTCCTGGTTGTTCGTAGTCAGTAACTAGCATAATGTCTTCATCTGGGAAGTCAAAATTCAATGCTTGATAATCATCCACTGCTTGATGAGCCAGATGATCAGCTACCACACTTCCTTTGATCGCTTTTTGCGAAGTGTACTGGATGTCATACTCTGTTAAGATCATTTGCCATCTTGCTATTCTTCCAGAGAGAGTAGGTTTTTCGAACGCATACTTGATAGGATCCATTTTGGAGATCAGGAAAGTGGTATGGTTTAGCATATACTGTCTTAGTCGGCGAGCCGCCCATGCTAAGACACAGCAAGTTTTCTCGAGCAGTGAGTATCTTGTTTCTCAATCGGTAAACTTTTTGCTAAGATAGTATATTGCATGCTCCTTTTGGCCAGACTCGTCATGTTGCCTCAGTACACACCCCATTGAATCTTCTAACACAGTTAGGTACATTATCAGAGGTCTTCCTTCCACTGGTGGTAACAAGATTGGCGGTTTTTGGAGATATTCTTTGATCTTATCAAAGGCTAATTGGCATTTGTCATTCCATCTTCCCACTTGATCTTTCTTCAACAGCTTGAAGATCGACACACAAGTAGTAGTCATGTGGGCAATTAATCTGGCTATGTAGTTCAGACGTCCCAAGAATCCTCTGACTTGTTTCTCGGTACAGGGTATGGGCATTTCTTGAATGGCTTTGACCTTAGCAGGATCAACTTCAATACCTTTGCTGCTGACAATGAAACCTAAGAGTTTACCGGATCTTACTCCAAAGGTACACTTGTTCGGATTCAGTCGCAACCTGTACTTCTTGAGTCTGTCAAACAGCTTGTGCAGATGACCCAGATGTTCTTCTTCGGTGTTGGACTTTGCAATCATATCATCCACGTAAACCTCTATTTCTTGATGAATCATATCATGGAATAGAGCTACCATTGCGCGTTGATAGGTTTCTCCTGCATTCTTTAAACCAAAGGGCATTACTTTATAACAAAAGGTTCCCCAGGGTGTTGTGAAGGTTGTTTTTTCCATGTCTTCGGGCGCCATCTTGATTTGATTGTACCCTGAGAATCCATCCATAAAGGAGAATACCTTGCATTGTGCAGTATTGCCAACCAGTACATCAATGTGAGGTAAAGGGAAATCATCTTTGGGGCTTGCCCGATTCAGATCTCTGTAGTCTACACACATTCTGACTTTCCCGTCTTTTTTAGGTACATGCACAATGTTAGCTATCCAAGGAGAATAACTTACAACTTTCAGAAAGCCAGCATTGAATTGCTTCTCAACCTCGTCTTTGATCTTCTTTGACATATCGGGCCTACTCCTCCGCAGTTTCTGCTTAACTGGAGTGCTACCTTCTTTGATCGGCAGGCGATGAACCATAATATCCGTTGTCAGGGCCGGGCATATCTTCATAGGACCAGGCGAATATCTCAACGTAGTCTTGTAACATTTGAATCAGTCTTTGTTTGACACTGTCTTCTAGATCAGCCCCTATCTTGACTTCTTTCTTTTCTTCGTCACTGCCCAGGTTGATAATTTCAATTGGCTCTTCATGCGGCTGTATAGTCTTTTCTTCTTGTTCTAACAGCCTTGCAAGTTCCCTTGGTACTTCACAATCTTCCTCACTTTCGTCCTCAGTTTGGTAGATCGGATTTTCAAAGTCATGACTGGTAATAGCAGAATCGTTATCAACAGGATCCAGAGTGAATGTGAATCTGCATTTATTATGTGGGTGTGTGTAAGAAAACATAGCTATTTGAAAATGAATAAAGCAAAGAAAGAAAAAGGATCACAAAATTTGAATATGCAAACGTCCCATGATTTTATTGAATGAACATGATCATGGTATGACAAACCCTTATAAAAAGGACCAGTGTGCTTCGGGCAAGGCACCTGGCTTTTAAGTTCATGGTTCGTTAGTACAGGAACCATTTTTATCTTTGAACATATAAACAACGAAAACAGGAAATTGCATTTACTCCTGATCAAAGGAGATCACATCCTCAGCTTCCCAGTTGTTCAATCTATTATTGTGAGCAGGGAGTATCCAGCTGCTCCAGTTGCAGTTGTCTTCTTCGTCTTCCACAACATTGATTTCTTTAGTGGTGAAATGAGCTGTTGATCCTTCGGGATGAGCAAGATACTCTGCTGGATACGAGAGCCCAGGCTGAGATACTTCTGTAGGCTGAGAGAGATATCCGATAAGATCGTCCCATCCAGTTGGAATGATGTCTTTGAGGGAGACTTGTGCATTCTGGGGAGCAGTGTACTGTGTCAAGAAATCATTCTCGTTATTTGGTGTTTCCCAGACTTCTTCAGGAGCGACAGGGCTTGTGAATGTCATATTGTCTTCGAAATGGTTGTCCCATCCAGTTGAGGTGATGTCTTCAATAGTGATCTGCGAGCTCACGGGAGCAGAATACTTCAACATATAGTCATACTTACCACTTGGTTCTCCTAGTATATCCCAGACTTCTTTTGGACTAGGTGGAATTTGGTATTGCTCAGTGATGGAACTTGTGAAACTTTTGCAATCTTCAAACCGATCACCCCATCCAGTTGGGTCAATGTCTTCCATGGCAATAAAAGAACTCTGAGGTGCAGTGTACTTTAATAGAAAATCATACCCGCCGCTTGGTTCTCCCAAAGTATCCCAAACTTCCAGGGAAACAGGTGGAATTTCATTTGGATATTGCTGAATAATATGATTCAAAAACACTCCATCAACTTCAATAGCATTCACTCCTTGGCTGATGAAATGTGACATTAATACTCCAGAACGAGGACTTTGATCGTTCTTCTGATTTCCATTAGCATAGCCCAGACCTAGCTTATCGAACTTGTAAGATACATCGAGGAGCTGTCCTCATACTGTGCAACCACCTTCTTCGATCACAGCTTTGGCATCTTTGAGAGAAGCCATAGTTGGAGTTGCTTTTGTAGCAGAAATATATTTGGCAGCAGAGACATCTAGAGGGACCACCTCAAAAGATTGGCAGGGAGTTTCGATGAATTCTCCATCCATCTCAACATACTTGGAGTTGCTCAGGTGGCTAACCACATACTCTTCTTCGCCATAAACTGTGACGACCTTGCCTTTTACCGGATACTTTAACTTCTGATGCAGGGTAGAAGTTACAGTATTTGCCCCATGTATCCATGGGCGTCCTAGTAAACAGGAATATGCTGGGTGAATTTCCATTACGTAAAAGGTAGAATCAAAGATCTGAGAGCCCACTCTGATTGGGAGCTTCACTTTTCCGTACACTGTTCTTGTTGACCCGTCGAAGGCTCTTACTACAACATCGCTTGGTTGTAACACAATTCCTTCGAAGTCAAGTTTTTCCAGTACTGCTTTTGGTAACACGTTCAAAGAGGAACTGTTGTCCACCAGCACATGAGACAAAGTGGTGCCGTTACATTCAATGGAGATGTGCAGGGCTTTATTGTGATTTTTCCCAGCAGGGGTTAAATCAACATCAGAGAAACCGAGACCGTTATTCACTGTTAGATTGGCAACACAATTTTCAAATTGATCGACTGAAATCTCCTGTGGTACATGTGCAGCTTTCAGGAACTTCATCAGGGCCTTGGCATGAGCTTCTGAATACTTTAGCAGAGACAGCATTGAGATTTTTGAAGCAGTGTGCCCTAGTTGTTCGACAATATTGTAATCACTTTTGCAGATGATTTTCAATATTTCCTCCATTTCTTGCTTCGACGGATCTTCAACAGTGACTTCCACCGGTACTTGAACTGGTTCAACTAGTGGCTCTTTGCCTCGAGCGTTGATATCTTGATTAGGAATTGGGATTTGGACTGGATTAGTAGCAACATTTGGAGAAATTTCTGGTGAAAAGATCCTTCCACTTCTCGTAATCTTACTAGTACCCACAATATTATCGACAGTTGGAGTAGTAAAATTCATGGCCTCTTCAGTCAGGGTATCTTGTTTAACTCCATGGACATAAACATTAGTGTCATAACTCCACGGGACAGCTTTGTCTGAGGAGTATGGAAATGGAGCCGGACTGGTGATGATTACATATGCCACTCTGGGTGTAGCAGAAATTTTGAAAGGAGTTTTGGTAGGGATTTTCAATGGTATGTTAGAAACCACTGAGACGTCCTCTATTCTCATCCCATTTGCAAAAACTTCGCATAAATCGTCCATAGAAGGGAGCCTTTCAAACATAATGATACGGCGATCCATCCACTTTTGAATTCCTATTTTCAGATTCTCACAACCATTGGGTAGGTGTGCACAATAAAAGCAATCAGGGTCACAACCTGGAAAGTAACCAGCTCGGATTAGCTTTCTTTTGACTTCAAGGAGCGGAGTTGACAATTCTCTCACATCATAGATGTAAACAATGTCTATGATAGCATTAACGGTCTTGTCGTGCTTTGGCATAGGTGCGGTGATGACATTTGGAGTCTCTGGAGGATCGAATTCAATTTCCCCAGCATCTATCATGTCTTGTATTTTATTTTTCAGGGCCCAACAGTGATCTGCGTCATGTCCTGGACAGTTAGAATGGTATGCACATGTTGCATCGGGGCGATAACTCGGAGAGGAAGTGTTGACATTCTTTGGAGGATCTTTCAATCTGATCAGATCTGCTTTTAACAAGTGCTGCAATGCTTGAGAGATTGGCATATTGATTCTGGTGAAATTTCTTCTTGGTGCATCTGGTCGACGCATATACTTCGGCGGTTGATCTTTTTGAGATGCAGATGCAGAGATCAGAACAGCCCCTACAGATTGGTGATGCTCACTTTTGCGACTTTTCTGACTGTGCATTGTATTGACTTCATTTCTCCCACTGATGGGCTTTTTTGTAGTACCAGAGGAGGAGCCTATTTGAATTTTTCCACGTTGAATACCGCTTTCAATACGCTCTCCAGTTAATATCAGGTCAGTGAAACCTGATGATGAGCTCCCCAGCAAATGACTATAGAAAGGGCCAGTTAAAGTGCCCATGAACATGTCGACCAGCTCGCGATCAGATAAGGGTGGTTGAACCCTTCCAGCCAGATCTCTCCACTTTTGTGCATACCCTTTGAAACTTTCTTTCGGTGCCATAGACATGCCTCGCAGTTGAGTACGGGTTGGTGCAAGGTCAGCGTTGTATTGATATTGTTTGTAGAAAGCAGCAGCCAAATCTTCCCAGGTGTGAACTTTTGTACTTTCCAGTTGGTAGTACCACTCGAGTTGTGTACCCGACAGACTTTCCTGGAAGAAATGAATCCACAATTTGTTATCTGCTGTATGGGGTAATATCTTCCTCACATAGGATCTCAGATGTAGTTTTGGGCAAGAAACTCCATCATACTTTGCAAAGACAGGAACTTTGAACTTTGGAGGAATAACAATATCTGAGACGAGTCCAAGATCTTTGAAGTCTAACCCAGGTATTTTTTGTATCTCCATAGCTTTCATGCGTTCTTCCAACTGCTAGTATTTGTCATCACCCTGTTTGTCTTCGGAATGATAATCTTCTTCGTTAGAAGAGAGAGAGGGTTTGGCAGAACCCTGGTTGCTGTGATTGTCTTCTCGATCACCTTCACCGACTATTTCAGGGATCGGCGCCTTTTTGGACCTCTTGACTGGGATTTTGACCTTCCTTGCAAGGTGACTTAAGCCTACAGATCCTTTGGGCTTCTTTTTCTTCTTGATTATCAGGGCTTTCAGTTCTTGTTGCCCCTTTGCTAGCTCCAGAATTGCTATCTGAACTTGGGCATTCTGTGCTTCGAGATTCTTGACGCTTGTTTCGGAATCCATCTCTTCTAACTGAAATAGACAGCGAGGAGATGAGAAACCTGTTATGTGAACCTGTTATGCAATGTTTATGAATGAAATGTATATGCACTGTTTTCAAGGATTTTAGAATTTAAATTTGTTTAAAAGAGAAACAAACATTTATTAGTCAAACAATTTATTTTTCTTTCTCTTTTTTTTTATTTGCCTCTTTCGGGCTTACAAAATAAAATAAAGAAAATAAAGGATTCCTCAAGCCTCCCATGGACGCTTTCTCTTTGCACCCAGGAATGTGTTGATTTGCTGTTCTTCTTGGAGTTGTCTGGTGAGCTCCAACACTTTCCTCTCATAGTCTTGACAGTGTGCTTTGAAGGTGTCTCTTTGAAAGAAGTTGTTCCACCGGATATCTAAATGAGACAAAGACATAATCCTGCGAGACCATTGCATCCTTTGTTCATTTCTCAACACTGATCGGGGAAGGTGTAATGTAAACCATCTAGCCAGTAGTGGTACACAGCACATAAGAGTTCCTCGTTTCTTCACGGTACGAGTGTGGAAAGAATGTAGTATGTCTCCCAGCAAGGTAGGTTGCGGGTTAGGAAAATGTTGATAATGTGCACACTTATGAACTGGTCGAGATTAGGGAATAAAACCAACCCATAAATCAAAAGAGCCACAACTTCTTCAAAAGCTAGGTAACTTCTGTTTTTTAGTAGTAATCGAGCCTTTTCCATTAAGAATTTAGCAAGCAAACCCTTGACTCCACTCTTTGTTTCCCAATTGGACTCGATTTCTGACTTTCACAAATGTTAGGCAGCAGCAATGATTTCAGGTTTTGGAATCTTTTCTAAACCAGTGAAAGGTAATTGATCTCGAACAGGTAATCCAATCAGTTCAGAGAACTCTTCCAAAGTGGGTACTAACTGGTAATCAGGGAATGTAAAACAATGATGTTCGGGATCAAAGAACTGGAATAGGACCCGTATCATGTCTTCTTCAAATTTTGAGGTAACCAAATGGAGTAGGTGACCGTGCTTTTCGGTGAATTGAGCATTTCTGGGAAATTCTGATATTAAGTCCTTTAATTCAGATGGTACTGTTATGATGTTGATTCGGATATAATCTCTGGTAGCGGGAGCCATTACCTGCAACAACAGAACAAAAGTAAACTCTTCGATCCTTGAAATGATTAGTGAGAAAATGATATATTTATGATGCTTATGATGTCATGATGTTAAACATGTGGCAAACACAAACAAATCAAACAATAGCCTTAGGTTTAAAGGCTTGCATGAGGTTGATAGGTGATACCCTCCCCACTGAAGTTGAGTTGGTTAAAACCTGTCCTAGAATAGTATTTGGGTTCTATGATCCTTGGAGACAACATCTAAATACGGCGCTCGGACGGCCGATCAAAATATTCCTCGAGGATAACTAACTTCGATCAATTTCAAAGCCAGTCACTTAATAGGCCACAAGTCAAGTTCAACTAAAGGTTCTAAGACAAATTAGTGTTTAATGACATTTCGGAAGCCTAACATACTCCTTGATCGTTTTCAAGGGATATCAGTACAGACCAAAGTGTCGCACTAACGGTGACTACTAGATCAACCGTATCGGTACATGCCGTACAGTTTCCTTGGTCTATTGTCACATACTTAAGGTATCTCGAGATTCGGGTTAGAATCTTTCACACAAGTAAATACGCAAACAAACCTTTGAAAAATAGAACAATCAAGACAAGCAATTGAAAACATCGAAGTGATCTAAACTCTAAGGTAACCCCTTTTGAAAACATTTTGTTTTTTGAAATCCCCAGCAGAGTCGCCAGTTTTGTCGCCCTCGGTTTTTTCTATCTCTCGTGAGAGAGATACGAACTGACTCTTCTTTTGCTTTTGAGTTTTGAAAATCAGAGAGTCGCCACCGACTTTTATTTTATCCAATTAAGGAAAGGTTTATAAAAGAAACAGAAAAAGACCTTTAAGAAATTTTGGGTTCAGGGGTAGGTTATACAAAGGGAAGGTATTAGCACCCCTTTGTATCCATGGTTATCCATGGGCTCTTAATTGCTTAGCTCACTTGTTTTGAATCATTTGTCTTGCCTTGAAATGCTTGTATGTGGTTTTAAAATACCTTTGTAAATTGGCTTTGTAATGATCCTTGTGTGGATGTATACAAAGTGTTTTATCTTTCGAAAGATGTTTTGAAAAAAGAGCTTTAACTTCGTAATGATCCTTGTTTGGATATATACCAAGTATTGTCTTTTTTGAAAGTTTTATTTTGAAAAACAATGATATATGAGACATTTGTTTGTTTTGATTTGAGCCAGCAATTAGGAGATCTACCCTAAGTTTATAAGGTCCTTTCCTATTTCTTTTAGAAAACTCTCCTTTTACCGGATGTAAACAAAAGTTTGATTTTGTATCTGAAACAGTAGAATTTTGATTTTGGAAAAGAGTAACAGAGGGATTACCCTAAGAGGTGCAAGTGTGATTGTGTTCTGATTCAGATATTTTTGTCTTTGAAGTTAGTGACCTACCACTTCAGTTTTTATCTTTGACATACACGCAGTTTTATATGTACGGAATTTAAAGTGCGGGAATGTAAAATGCGAAAAGTAAATCTACGCTATTACATCGATTGTGCGGGAAATGTAAACTACGCTATTTACATGATTTTGACAACCTATACACTTATCTATGAATTTAAATTGCAATAAGATAAAAGGAAGTATTTTTTGGATTTTTTAGATGGTTGATTTTAATTAGGATTAATGCATGATTAATTTAATTAAAATGCTAAGAATTAGAAATAAAATTTAAACCTAAAAAATTAAGTCTAAAATATGTTCATATTGCTTGTTAATTAATTTTAAAACAAAACTATTTTTTTTGGGATTTTTAAAATTGTTTTTGAAATTGTTAAGTTAATTAACATATAATTATGCAAATAATTATACACATATATTTAAACTTGAAGAGAAAAATATTCTAAATATGTACAAAATTAGCTTATAATATATAAACTTAATTTAATAAAAAGAAAATATTTTTTCTGATTTTTTTGATGGGTTAAAAATAATTAAAAGATAAATATACACATATTATCTAATTAATTATGCAAAACATTTAAATTATGAAGAAAAATAAAATATTTTCATGTCAAAAAATAATATATTATTTTATCAACCTAGAAATATTTTTATTTAATTTTTTTGGATTTTTTAAACTATTTTAAATTAATTTTGCAAAGTAAATAAAATAAAATGGAAAATATATAATTAATAATCTGGTGTTGTTATTGAGAGAGTCTATGGTATGGACTGGCAAGGCTAGAGCATTGGATCTTGATTAATGAAATCTGATGGCTGAGATCATAAGGCTCATGATATAATAGTGGAACGCAACGCATGTGATTGGTCTGAGCTTCAAAATGCACGGGCGCGCAAACCAACCAACCAGAGCAAGCCATGTCTTCGTCTTCTACCTCCAGACTCCACTTTTAACAGCGTTTTCTTCCAAAAGCGCTGTAATAGATGAGCTTCATTCCTGCAAAATAGCGAATAGGGGTAAACCTACACAAAAATATTTCGCGACTTGTTCATTCTGTTAGCCTTGATTCACTGAGTTTAAATATGCATATTGTTTCTTCTAATTTTGCCTGAATCGAATAACCCTAAAATGGAGCTCAAGAACCCTAGAATGGCAATTTCGTGTACAAGCATCCAAATCTCAATTAAACTTCCAGAAACGATCAGTACATCAAACTAAACTCAAATACATGTCTACATCTTGTTAAACATGCATGAATGATCAGATATGAGGTGATTTATGTTTGAACAAACTGTGGCTTGTGTGGCTCGATTTGTGAGGTTTTGATGCTTAAAACTTATTTGGATAGGTTCAATGAAGTTCAGAGATGATGTTTGAATACTTAGTTTGGATTGAAACTAACTGAAACTTAAAATTCGAATTTTAAATTTCTTGCAAAATTTCAAGTATGATACTGTTAAGTGTCAAAATGTAGTTATTTTGTGTTTGTAAATAGTGGCACTTATCGATACTTTTTGTTAATACCGTTCGAATAATACCCCGTTTTGTGTATAAATACGCATACTTTGTGAATAGATGTATCTTCATATACTTTTATACTTTTTGATAGTTTTCTATTCATTTTGTAGGTATTGAGGCATATTTGGAGCATGAGCAATAACGTGGCGAAGACACGGCTTCAAACGCGCGATTTTGAGCGGCGGAATCAATTCATTTGGCGAATAAAGCTTAAAACCAAATAATAATAAATCACCAATTTGGTTGATATGTTGTCATTTTTAGATAGAGCATGAAATAAGCTTTCCAACGCTTCAAACCGGGCGTAAATCGGAGCTACGGTTCTCAAGATATGGCCAAAATAAGATTTCAATTTTCTGTTGAGCGGGCTAAGCGCGGATTTGCGCGCTAAGCGCGGTCTGGGCGGTTTGGAAAGTCATTAAATAGGGAAAAATCACATTTTTTAGGGTTATGCTTTGGGGTATTTGTTCCCAAAGTCATCACAACCATTTTTGAGTGGAAAGATGCTAGAAAACACATTGGAACTGTCAAATGGATGATCCGGGGTTGAATCCTTCATCAATCGGAGCCGACAAACCGTGAGATTTTTGGGTTTTTCTTCTTTTCTTCTCTTTGTGGTTTCATTTGTGGGTTTTGTATATATATACTCTGATCTCATGTATATTTGTCGTCCATGGCGTTGTATAAAGTTGCTTTACAATATAAACTTGTTGTTTTTCCTGATTTTTTACATCTTGATGTTTGGGTTATGTTTGGTGGGTTGTTTTGCATCTTGATGTTAGGGGTTTGTGTTGTTGTAGAGATAGACCTCACAAATCTTGATTAGGAGAGATGATCATTAGCTTCTTGATTGTAGAGATAGATGAAGAGTTAATGTTCACTTTGTGTTGGTTCGTAATGCTACCGGGTTGTTTGATTGGTGGAGAGATCGTCGATCGAGCAATATTTTAATTTAACACGGTAAGCTACCGTATGTTTGATTGGTGGAGAAATCGTCAACTAAGCATACAATAGAACTCGTGGAGGTGTTTGGACACGAATGCCGACAACGGGCAACACGTGAATGGTTTAAGGAGTATAGTAGACTGAGTGCAACTGGTCGATAAGTTTAAGTTTGTGAAGAGTAGATTATATGCAATACTTGATAGTTTCTTCTATTTGAAGAATGTATTCTTTTTGTGTTGATATTTACTTTTCCATTTCATATTTAAATTCATTCAAAACCAAACTCATAACTAAGAATCTGTCGAACGGCAGTTCAGTAGCACTAATCTCTGTGGACACGATAAATTCCCGGATAAATATTTCCAAATCTTTTGTTGCTTGCCACTTTACCGCTTCATCAAAATGGCGCCGTTGCCGGGGATTGGTGTTTTTATTGAATTCGCATTGCGATAGTTTCTTTGTTTTTGAGTTTTGTGAATATCGTATATTTTGTGCATATTCTCATACTTATATATTTTCTTATATTGATACATGTTTATATTTTCATACTTATACATGTTTGTGTGTTTGATTTTGTTCCTCTATACTTTTGCTATTTAGCAAGGTGAAGTTGGCTAAACATATTGAACTCGGATAGTTCGTAAACTCTAAATCTTCACTTTTCAATTTGTTTAGCCAATTAAGGATTTTGTAAATATTGTGTTTTATGTATATTTGTGTTTTTACACATACTTGTATATACTTTTGCTTTTGATTCATTTGTTAAGTGTTTGGTCAGGTCGCTTTCTTTATGTTGCGTTTGAGGCGAAAGCATTGACGTGTTGCGAGGAAGTTTCTTACCATTCGCGAGACAATAAAAGGCGTCGAGCTAACGACATAAAACAAGCGCTTGTTGGGAGGAACCCCAACGCTTTTATTTTTCTGTTTTTCTGTAAATGAGTAGTGTAGGTGGTAAGTGGAGGCTGCATTGGAAATTCTGGTTTTCTGGTTTTTCTGGTATAGCGCGCTTAGCATGCTCACCGCGCTTAGCGCGGCCTGGGAGTTTTGTCCAGTGAACTCTTTTTAATGGTTCACTCGGCTCGCCTTTTTCCACTTCCACCAAGGCCTTATAGAGTAGTAATTATTAGTAATATGTTTTAATTCTTTTGTTGTTGTTTAGACTCAAATTTTGGCCCGATTACTTGGAATCGCATTTAGTAATTCTCCAATTTTGATTGATTCAACATGCCAATTGTGCGGTAATGATTGTTCAAATTTGTACATAGCAAGGTACTCGTTTATCGCTTTCTATAGCATAGCATGTTTATGAGACTTTTCATTTGTACAATTTTCATATTATTCATTCTTTTTGCATAACTTGCTCATGACTTGAATCACATTAGTTTCCCCTTTTTACCATAAATGTGAGGTGGTTTTCCATTGTATACATATGCGAGTGACCGACATTTCTTGTTTTAACTGGATATCATTATGTTTAATCTGTCGTTTGTATTGATTTTGTGAATGCACGAAAGTGATCAAGGCACTTGTTTGATTTTGAGCGCAACTACCATAGCCAAATATCAATTCACCTTGTGAGTGTGTGACCATTAGTGACCCCCTTTGAGCCTTTTTGTCAATATCCATATTGTTTTTGCTAAATTCTTGTCTATGAGCGTTTGATTTTCATTTGTGTATGGATGTTGATTCTTTGTTTTCTTGAACCCTCAACTATGATTTATAGTTTGAATTTTTACCTTGCCTTAGAAATAGGGAGTATTCTTATTATGATGATAGTTGTATTCAAGTTGGAGAGAGGATGTTTGCTTACTTATATTGTGGTTGGTGTGAGGTTGTGAAAAAAGAAAGAAAAAAAAACATGTGAAAAAGAAAGAAAAGAAAAAGAAAAAAAAAGAGAAAAAAGTTTGAAAAAGAAAAGAACAAAAAGAGTAGAATAAGATTGTGTTAATAACTATTGTGTTTGGTGTGAAAAATGTGGTTAAGGAAGAAGTTTGATTGAAATTCCTTTATTTGAAACTTTGTGGAAGTAATTACTCCCTTAGGTTTAGGCAAGTTTTTGTTTCGATTAGCTTTAGGAATTATCACTTGTTTGTTAACCGAGCCACATTACAACCTTTAAAGCCCTTGTGATTCGTGTCGTTGCGTTTTCGATACTATTTTTGGATGAACGCATAATTTTGTCTATTGTTTGCAAGTTTGTCGGGTGTGTGTCAAAGTCCTCGCCTTTCGGTGTTTTTCATCTACCGGTGAATTTTTGCTAGGCGCGATTCGTGATTGAGCTTGTTTTGTTTTAGAATGTTTTGTATGAATTTTGTACTTAGGATCCGTTTCATTTTCATGTTGTCGTTGTAGGATTGTGGTAAGTATTTACTTTGTTGGTACATTTTTGTTTGAACCGTACAATTGTTTTGTTTTTCCAAATCTTGTTGATTCTTGATTCTTTGATTTTTACTTTTGCGATTTGAGTGTTTGGCCTTGTTTGAGGACAAACAAATTCAAGTTGGGGAGAGTTGTTAAGTGTCAAAATGTAGTTATTTTGTGTTTGTAAATAGTGGCACTTATCGATACTTTTTGTTAATACCGTTCGAATAATACCCCGTTTTGTGTATAAATACGCATACTTTGTGAATAGATGTATCTTCATATACTTTTATACTTTTTGATAGTTTTCTATTCATTTTGTAGGTATTGAGGCATATTTGGAGCATGAGCAATAACGTGGCGAAGACACGGCTTCAAACGCGCGATTTTGAGCGGCAGAATCAATTCATTTGGCGAATAAAGCTTAAAACCAAATAATAATAAATCACCAATTTGGTTGATATGTTGTCATTGTTAGATAGAGCATGAAATAAGCTTTCCAACGCTTCAAACCGGGCGTAAATCGGAGCTACGGTTCTCAAGATATGGCCAAAATAAGATTTCAATTTTCTGTTGAGCGGGCTAAGCGCGGATTTGCGCGGTCTGGGCGGTTTGGAAAGTCATTAAATAGGGAAAAATCACATTTTTTAGGGTTATGCTTTGGGGTATTTGTTCCCAAAGTCATCACAACCATTTTTGAGTGGAAAGATGCTAGAAAACACATTGGAACTGTCAAATGGATGATCCGGGGTTGAATCCTTCATCAATCGGAGCCGACAAACCGTGAGATTTTTGGGTTTTTCTTCTTTTCTTCTCTTTGTGGTTTCATTTGTGGGTTTTGTATATATATACTCTGATCTCATGTATATTTGTCGTCCATGGCGTTGTATAAAGTTGCTTTACAATATAAACTTGTTGTTTTTCCTGATTTTTTACATCTTGATGTTTGGGTTATGTTTGGTGGGTTGTTTTGCATCTTGATGTTAGGGGTTTGTGTTGTTGTAGAGATAGACCTCACAAATCTTGATTAGGAGAGATGATCATTAGCTTCTTGATTGTAGAGATAGATGAAGAGTTAATGTTCACTTTGTGTTGGTTCGTAATGCTACCGGGTTGTTTGATTGGTGGAGAGATCGTCGATCGAGCAATATTTTAATTTAACACGGTAAGCTACCGTATGTTTGATTGGTGGAGAAATCGTCAACTAAGCATACAATAGAACTCGTGGAGGTGTTTGGACACGGATGCCGACAACGGGCAACACGTGAATGGTTTAAGGAGTATAGTAGACTGAGTGCAACTGGTCGATAAGTTTAAGTTTGTGAAGAGTAGATTATATGCAATACTTGATAGTTTCTTCTATTTGAAGAATGTATCCTTTTTGTGTTGATATTTACTTTTCCATTTCATATTTAAATTCATTCAAAACCAAACTCATAACTAAGAATCTGTCGAACGGCAGTTCAGTAGCACTAATCTCTGTGGACACGATAAATTCCCGGATAAATATTTCCAAATCTTTTGTTGCTTGCCGCTTTACCGCTTCAACAGATACAAGTGTGTTACAAGCATGGATTTGATTCTGCAATTGTGTGTGTATGTTACTGAAGTGTCCTACTTCATTTATAAGCAATGAAGTGCTTCAAAACTAAGCTACCAAGCATTGATGATCTTTGAACTTTTGAATTCTTTAATATAAAAAGGTTTGAATTCTTTGGCCATGGCTTTGAATTTCCTTCAACCTCTTGCTTTAGGCCTGCTATGTACCTTCATGCTGCAGAGTGGAATCAATTCTTGATGACTTTGGCTTAAGATCAAAGCTATGTATCATTATCCTTCACCATTTCTTTTTCAATTTAACTCTAAATGTAATAAAATTAAACCAAAAAAGAAATAAAAATGCTATGGGCCTTAGGTTGGTCGTGGGAGGCCCTTAGCATTGTTAGAATCATGTTAGGATCATGGAAACTTGGCCCCTTTTGGAAAAAAAAACATTTTTGATCAATGTTGGTTTCATGCATTTTCCCAAAATATAGCCAACTTCAACAAGGCATAAATCCCTCAATTTTTATCATATGAAGGAGTTCTTGTACTTTTTAGAAACCTCAAGATGTCCTCTACAAGCTACTTTGGAAACTTATTTTCATTTAGAGAAGTTATCTTAATGTTATGGCCTTTGACAAAAAACCACTTTTTGTTGACTTTGAAAATGACCTGTAATGGCTGAGCTCATATTTTTCAAATGGTGAATCCAATGACCATGGGATCAATTGAATTTGAAAGATAATTGAATTTCCTTCAAAATAAGCTTTGATTGGAATTTTTTGAATGAATGAGGAGAGAGTTATGGTCAGTCAAAGTTTAGTTGACTTTTTAGGAGAAAACCCTAATTTAGAAACTTAGGTTTTTGTTGATTTTTGATCTTTCCTTGATGAATTATGATCTACCAATGATCAAATGATGAATCTTTTGACAAAATATGGATGTTGACAAAAAATTTCATTTTTGTCTGTCTGTTGACTTTTCGGTCAAACTGGTTGTCTGTTGACTGTTTGAGCTGCTGACTGTGCGTCTGAGCGAATTGAAGTTTGAAAATTTGTATGGTGGTACTTTGAGATATATGGAGGTCCATGAAATCCATTTGAGGTCTCAAAAAACTTGTTCTCCTGAAAAAACAAAAACCCTAGTTAGGGACTGTTTGTGTAGGAGACAGTTAAGCGTACCTGATTTTTGTGCAATGCTGAGTCTCTGCTGATCATGTGATTATCAGAAGACTTCTAGAACAAAAATATTGAAATTTTGAAATGCAAAAAGATTGATTTGATTGATGGTACAAAACACGGAGAATCGTGCTGTCAGCGGGTTTGATTGTCAACTGGCTGTCCGGGCATTAACGTAGCAGTTAAAGTGAAAATTCAACAGTTAAAGTTAATTTTTCTTTTTGTTTTTTTGTTGTGTTAATGGTGAAAATTTATTTACATGAGTTGTTAGAAAAAACACAAATATAATAAATAAATAAAATATACCGTACGCGAACAAAATTACCGATAATAACCTTGAAAAATATTTAATGCACAATGAAATAAATATTTAACTGGCAGAAAACACACAAAATATTATCTGGATAATTAAACTACAGTACGATAGATAGTACGATATTTAATACTGACAGTACAAATATTACATAATATAATGAACAGTACGACAAATAAACGGTACATTATTTGAAAATAAAAGATACGACAAACTTTAAAAATGACGATTAAAAACTCATGCTATAAATAATAACATATAGATGATTGGGAGTGTAAACAACCCAGGTCCGCATTTTTCAGGACTATGCAGACAGAAAAAGGACATGATCACCACTAGGGGTGTTCGCGGTGCGGTTTGGTTCGGTTTTGAGCATAGAAGTCATCCTAACCGCGAGATAAAAATGCATGCGGATCGGTTTGGTTCGGTTAATTTTTAAAAAGTCATCCAAACCAAACCAAACCAAACCAATGCGGTTAGGATCGGTTCGGTGGGCTGCGGTTTACACCATAAAATAAAAATGTACTTAAATTAAAAAAAAATTAATTCATTCTTCCGTACATATATTACATATATTACAGTACCATAAAAAAGAAGTTTTTCATACTAATTACACCAAAATAATTCATTCTTCCATACATGTATTTTACACCAAAATTACTACCATATAAGTGTATCATGTATTTTACAGTACCATACCATGTATTTTACATATACTACATAAATATAACTTCAGTTTTTCATACTACATACTATATACAATTTTTCATACTAATAAACTACATACTACATATACAAGTATCAGATAACTTCAGTTCTAAATATTAATACAACATTACAACTTCAGGACTAAATATTATCAGTACTACATATACACCAAATGCTTCTCTAGAATGAGTCAGAGAGAAATCAGAGAATGAAGTTGAAATGTTAAATAGGAAGAAAGAATGAAGAAATTGTGAGTCACGTGACGTGAGTGTACAATATTGCAATTGGATTGGAAATATAATAAATTACTTATAGAAATTCAAAAGTTTAGTTAAATATGCGGTTTGGTTCGGTTTTGTGAAATGAAAACCGCAAACCGAACTGAACCGTGCGGTTCAGCCAAAAAATATCCAAAACCATCCAAACCAAATGCGGTTTTTGCGGTTTTCGGTTTGGATTGGTTCGGTTTGCGGTTTTCCTTTTGGATTAGTTCGGATACGATCACCCCTAATCACCACCAAGACAGTGATGACCATAAGAAAACACGTATCCATCCATTTTGCCATTTTTGCCGGGGAAGAAGAAAAAATAAATATGAGGTAGAAATTTGAGAGATGAGTTGAAATTTGATGTGAGAATTTATGGAAAAAATGAGAGGTATTTATAGAGTGAAAAGAAGGATAGAGACGTTGGGGAATGAAGTGATTCCGTACAAAAAAGGAAAATTTGAGTGGTAGTAGGATTTGAAAGAAAGTGTATGGTAGGATTTGAAAAAGAGAGATGTGTAGAATAAAGTTAAGATTTGATTTTGAAAGAAAGAGATTTGAAAAGAAAGGAAAAGATTTTGAAAATAATAAAATATAGTACAAAAATTAGTGGGAAACAAAAAACTAATAATAATTTACTCGTTACTAGTACAGTCTGAATCCCCGGACTCTGCGCCTGCAAAAAAAATTAGTTCTGTACCAATTGCGTCAGTACTATTTATCTGCAAATAAATCTCAAATAAACAGCGTGTGTGAAGTGATAAACAGTACTTGGCGTTCGTGTAAGAATAAATTCAACAGCGAACCAAAATACCGTATAAGAAAAATTCTAAAAACCGAGTATTCATAAAATCAGAATATTTATGAAATAAAATCCAAGATTATATGAAACTCCCAATTTTTAGACAGAAGTCTGTTGCCTTCTTTCTGAAAAAGATGCGGGCAAATTTTGGGGTATAACAGCCACAGACCGAAATCGTTCACTCCGGTGAACTTTTCAATCTCATACTTTGTTGAAGGCATCTTCTCCACGCTCACCGCACCAATTTGTTGTGAAAAGGATGCCTTGATGAACAAAGGATAAATTATTTCTCTGTGATCAAAAACACACAAGGGCAGAACAGATGATAAACACGAAGAACAACAAAGATTGGTTATAACTATTATTCTTTCCTTTCTCTTAAAAACCAAGATTACAAGTTACAAGAATAACAAATAACCCTCTCACCCTAAATTAGGATTTGCAATGAAATGATGAGAGACTAGTGTGTTATCTGTAATAAAACCTAACATACTAAACTAATGGGCTTTTTCACAAATGCCCATTACAAGCCAACTTAGGGTACAAGCTAACTTAAACAATTGGACATGACAAACAGGCCCAATTCGAAATACTAACAACCCTAGTATTTTGATTCTATTTTGAATATTTTGCAAATTAATTCTTTCATCTTCTATCCCATTCATTTTTCATTTTTGTGTGTGAATCTAAATATAATCTTTTGTGACACTACTAAGAAAGCCATTTCACAATAGTTGAAACAGGGATTCCACCACGCTTAACCAAACGTTGGGAGGTAGGGGTGGTTGTAAGTATACTACTTTCAATCGAAGTCGAGCTACCGTGATTATAAACTAGGTAGCATGTACATATCACAACTGTTACTTTAAAGAACCGTTTTGATATTCTTAACGTTATTCGACCAACACATAACATTTAACAACGGTTGTGCCAAACAACCGAATGCTTATTTCGTCAATGCTCACTAAACATATAACCTTTCAGTTTGATTTATAACATTACAATATGACAAAATAAGTTATATGAGAAGAAAAAGTTACAACAAAAGTTAAGATTTAGAGTAACTCTTTTAAACTTACTCTTAGAATAAGAATATCTCTCATTATATATATATATATATATATATATATATATATATATATATATATATATATATATATATATATATATATATATATATATATATATATATATATATATATATATATATATATATATATATATATATATATATATCAAGTGAGAGCATTTTTAAATGAGAGATGAGAGGAATAAATATCAACCTTTAGATTTATCAAGAGAGAGAATGTTAATACATTAATGTGGCTATTAATTTCTCTCTCTTGATGAATCTAAAGGTTGATACTTATTCCTCTCATCCTCTCATTTAAAAATGCTCTTACTTGATATGCTCCTATATATATATATATATATATATATATATATATATATATATATATATATATATATATATATATATATAAAAGGAGGGTTATATTTACTCCAAGAGTAAGTTATTATAACTTACTCCACATCCTGACCCTTTATTATTTTCAATCTAATGGTTAAAAATAATAAGTAATTAAATGTGGAGAGAGAAAACTATTCCTTATTATTTTTAACCATTAGATTGAAAATAATTAATGGTCAAGATGTGGAGTAAATTATAATAACTTACTCTTGGAGTAAATATAACCCTCCTCTATATGTATATATATATATATATATATATATATATATATATATATATATATATATATATATATATATATATATATATATATATATATAAACTGAGAACTTTTAATAATAACCAATGAATTTGAATTAATGGCTCAGATTTATCTCATATTTTAAAATATTTGATTAATGTTTAAATGAGCAAGATATTTATGTAATATGTATTTAACATATGAGGTAAATCTGAGCCATTAATTCAAATCCATTAATTCTGAACCATTGATTGTACTTTAATCTAACGGTAATTAAATAACCTCTTTTGGACTCATCATTCACATGATTCTTTCTAAAAATAGTTTCCTCTATTTTTGATAATAAATAAAAACATGATTTTTTAAATATTTAATAAACCAAAAAATATGAATTCTTAAATAATTTCGAAAAATTATTGATTCTTAATACAGAATAATTTCTCCTTATATTTACAATAATCTCACTTTTTTTTTATTTTCTTTATATTAACTTTTATTATATTCAACTAAAGCAAATAATGAATTATGATTCTAAATATTTCTTAAAAAATCATAATTTTTAATAAAAATATTTTTTTTAATTTTAAATGAATTTCTTTTTTATTTCATTTCTTTAATATTTTTAATACGATTTTGTAATCTATGTAAAAATTTATAGATTTTCATAGTGTGCTTAAAGTGAATAAAATTTTGTTGTACTTAGAAAATATTAAAATTTAACTTTTCTTTTAGTTTTAACCAATTAAAAAAAATATTATTTAATTTATTTTATAATATTGCATACTATTGTTTAAAAAGTATTAGTTGAATTTATATGTAATTGAACTTGATTTAAAAACAAACATGGATAAAATTTTGTTTTGTTTAGAAAATATTATTAAATATTAAAATTCACGTTTTTTTTAATTTCTTATCCATTTAAAAAAATAATTTTTAATTTTTATTATATAAAACAGTATTTACCCACTTAAAATACACAATGAAATTTATAAATTTTAAAATAAATTTCAAAATTGTATTAAAAAATGTTAAATAAAAAAATAAAATAGTGAATATAATGTACATAATAATTATGTTGTAATCTCTTACTATAAAAAATGTACATTATAAAATGTACAAAATCGTATTAAAAACATTAAAGAATTTAAAAACATTATAATTCAATTCATCAATGATCATGCTCAGAAGATTAATATTAGTTTCAAACACACGTTTACAGTGAAATACGATATTGTTACACCATATTTTTACACTATACCATATTTTACTGTTCACTTATAGAACGTACAATAAAATATTATAATAATAAATAATTTTTTAAAAAATATAAACTATTTCTTTTATTTTTTTAGATTAAGGGTACCGAGATAAAATTTTGTGATTAACCAACTTTATAACTTTATTAACTAATATTTTATATTTCATTAACCTATTTTATTTTACAATTAAAATTGTTTTTAATATTTGAGTGTTTATTAACTAACTTCATAACTATATTAATTAATTACTACCTCCGTCTCAAATTATAAGACGTTTATGACATTTCACACGATTTAATGAATGCAATTATTATTTTATGGGAAAATAAAATATGTATAACTTTACAAAAACGCTCTTAAAAAATTAGATTGAAAAACAAAATTAAAAGAGTATGAAAAAGGAAAAGTAATAAATGATATAGGGTATATTAGGTAAAATTATATTAATTTTGCATTGAAATTATAAATTGACTTATAATTTGAGACAAATTTTTTCTCTAAAATATCTTATAATTTGAGACATATGGAGTAACATTTTACTTATCATTAATCAAATTTATCACTCAATTCATTAATATTTTATTTTTCATTTACCAATTTTATTTTACTATTAAATTATTTTTAATATCTGAGCGTTTATTAACCAATTTCATCATTTTATAAATTAATACTTTATATTTTATCAAACAACTTTATTTTATCATTAAAAGTAATTGTTCGTGCTCTATTTACGGACACAGTTCACCAGTACGGTTCATGTGCTTGTTATTGTTCTCGACCATTTTTCATAACATTGTTCACGTTACTGTTTGTAGATATATTTTTTATTTAAAAAAAAAATATTATTCACCGTATAAATACGGTAAATAATATATACGGTGTAAGAATAGAATATCAAGATATTTACAACATTTTAACTATTTCCTTCATAGAAGATAACGGAATATATTATTTATTTAATAAATATAGTGAATTTCTCAATCCACCTCATTGATTTCTTAGTCACCACGCAAAATTTTAATTTTGCCCCCAGCTTCCGTAGATGCACTTCCGGAAGCACTCTGATTTAAGAAAAAAATGTTTCCTTCCGTAGATGCATCTACGAATGTAGTTGCGTAGGTGCGTCTACGGAATAGTCTGCTAAATTTTCAAATTATGTTCATTTCACTCCAAAACTCAATTTTGGTTACAATAATATTTTAAATACAAATGTAAAACTAAAGAAACACATTTTAAATACAATAGTAGATAAATAAAAAAATACATCGTGTAAATAATGTCGGTCATAATGTCGAATACATCATCAAAATAACATAAGTAACATACATACATCATCAAAGAAAATACAAACATAAAAATAGACCACAGGCATCACTACTGTGTGTGCCGGACATCATCCTGATGCTTTCCACCACGACCTCCGTGTCCACCACAGCCTGTCTTGGCTCTACCTCTAGCGTCAAGTGTCCCACTTGTCCTGGCACGGTTTCTACGATATAGAAATGGCTCATGTGCCAGCCTAATCATAGTATCCCCCACACGCCTTTGCGCTGACCCCTCCGGGAATAGACCATCTGCAATGGCTCATAGTCCCGTTTCAGCTATCTCACGACACCGAGGAAGGCGATCGTGAGTGTGATCCATCTCAACCTGACGAGCCTGCAGAATCTCCTCGTGGGCTGGTCTGGGCGGATCTCCAGGTGCAGCGGACATCATGTACGGGTGTGACACCCTATAGTACCAGATGATGTACCCCTCAACACAACTCCAGTCGCTATCTGCTCTCGTTGCCCAAGCCTCCTCAGAAACCATGGGATGCTCCCAGTCTGGAAAGACCTCATCTAACTGCCGACGGGTCATGGTGATAGGATAGGAGACTATAAGACCGCGAGGTATCGTCTATGCATAGCCAAACTGACACATGACACGCTCTAGAAGATATCGTACAATGATGGTCGATCTGGAGGCCAGGCATCCAGAATACAGTGATATCTCATCAAAGGGAACCGTCTCCCGGTGCTCAACATACCAGTCGTAATGTACGTCCTCGGCAGCCATCCGATCGAGTCCGCGCCTGTAAGGATCTGACACCTGGTTCCCTCTGAGGGGGCTGATTGCACTGGTCCGCGACATGAGCTCAATGTAGGTAGGCACCTCTCCTTAGTCAATAATATTTTGGAAGTGCTGTAGTATCCAAGCTTCAAAAAAACACGCTTATTTTAATTTACTATCACAAATATATAATAAGTAAAAGAGGATAAGATTGTTATCACTAAAAGGGTACAACTGTCTGCCACCGTCCTTGCCTTCCACAGGCATCCCTCTCCCAATCTGTAGTAACTATACGCCAGTACAGCCGCTTCCCAGTTGTACTCATGGATACATGCTGTATCCGATAAGTACCTCAGGTAGACGACGTCTGTGTACGTCGAGCTCGTGTCCACATAGACCTAAGTTCCTATCAAATATAGGAAGTAACATCTCAGCGCCCACTCTCTTTGTATATCAGCCTCCACCTCGTCGCCAGCAGCCTGATAACCTCTGCAAGGTGCGAAACCTCACATGCGCCCCGCGAGTCCTCTACACCTCATCAAGTGCGTAATTTGGATCGCACTCCAGCTCAGCAATCAACATCTCCATCGCTTCCTCCTTCGTCAGCCTACCGTGACCAAGGAGGGAACCCCTGATAGGTAGATGCAAGAGGCATGCCACATCATCTAGAGTGATGGTAATCTCGCCGTGAAGATGAAATGAGGAAGTCTCCGGATGCCATCTCTTGGCAAATGCGATCAGCATCCCATTATGAATCGTCGTGTAGCCCACCTGATAGAGATCCCTCAGGCCAGAAGCTGATAGTACATCCTGGAACCACGACTCGTCAAGCTGCGCAAGACTCCCAATCTTCCGGCCGTGGTTGTAGAAACTCTGTGGATCCCTATCCTGAAATTTTTTAAAACATACACACCATGCATAATAATAAAATTCAGAAAGTGAAGAAAAAAAAGTAATTAACAAAGAAAATTTACCTCTCCATTCCATATACGCCTAACTGCATGAATGGCATACCCTGTCAAAAGGGATGCGTCTATAGGACCCCCAGAGTACCAGATAGGCTCTTGCACCGGCTCATCCTCGTGTCCCGCCGGAAGTGGCACAACAGATCTTGTATCGCCCGTCACTGACACAGGAGTAGGAGTAGAAGTAGAAGAAGTACCACGACGTCTGCAGGGGGTGGAATCTGTGAGGGACCCTTAGCATCATCCCGGGGCCTCTGTGAAGTAGTAGTAGACATGAAAGGTCCCTCAACTGGGATAGATGGAGAAGGTCTAGCTAGAACGAGTGTCTCAACTGCAACAGGCGTAGAGACCCTCTCAACTGGGACAAATGTAGAAGGCACGACTGGAGCGGATGTATCAGGTGGAACAGCAGCTCCATCAGTCACCTGAGATACTACACGCGCCCGTTCACGCCGCACAGATGCGTGTTGTGAAGTCCTCCCATGTATATCTCTATCAGGACCGTGAGTCATAATGTCTGCATTGTGATAACACATACTTAGTTAATACATAAACATTGATTTATAAATAAACAAGAAATAAAAAAAAAAAATCCTCTTTTCGTAGGTGCATCTACAGAAGCACTTTAACTTCAAAATGTATGGTGCTTCGGTAGATGCACCTACGAAAGCACCTTAGTTTCAAAAATGTAAGGTGCTTCCGTAGATGCACCTACGGAATGCCCTAACATTCATCTATTCCGTAAGTGCATCTACGGAAGCCCTTGAAGCTCAGAAAAGCAACAATGGCGTAGCTGCACTGTTCAGTCACCCAAAAACCCCATTTGTTCTGGTTGATCGTCCAAAATAAACCACAAACAGAACCTACATTGTCTCTAAGCAATATCTCTAATCCTATCCAATCATTTCTACACCTAAATATCATATTGTAATTCGATTTCAAAATAAAGTCAAAATGTCGAAAACTTACCTATTAAATAACGATTTGAACTTGATGGAATGTCTTGATGCTTGATGATGAGAATATACGCCGAGTGTTTGAGAGTGTTTGAGATTGTTTGGGGTTTAGAAAGTTTGAGAGAAAAAACTTTGAAAGGAAGAGAATGAGGGAGAGGAAATGTCTGACACGAGTTATAACGTCAAACCTTTTCGTATATGCATCTACAGAAGAGTTCCGTAAATGCATATACGGAATAAAAAAATGTTAAACAAAAAAAAGATGCTTCCAAAAGTATATCTACAAAAATACGAGAGCAATTTAATCAATTCAATGGTGTGTAAGAAAGTCATGGGATGAGAAATCATCTAAATATAAAAGATGTTTTGTTGCTTATAAACGTAATAGGAGACTGTATGCTATTGCCTACATTACTCCGTGTAAGATTATGTACTCTTCTCCTATGGTAGGTAGCACTACCATCAGGCTGTTTTTTTAGGTCATAATGCTAAGTGTTGCAATAGTAATTTGAGTTTACAATGTGCAAAAGTTGAAAGATATAATGAGATGCGACAGAACTGCACCATTGAGCAAGCAGAAGATTGAGAGCAAAACAATTATTATCAGCAAGAAAAAACTACAGTATATAAGATGATTGTCCAAAAGATTATACACCATAAGTAACTACTAGTCTACTGATACTAAAGTCAGTAATGTGGATACTACGAGTACATTATTCAGTCCAAAACAAAAACCTATTAGTAGTACACTAGTACTATCATAGATCATCATAGTTTACTTTCCCCCCTAATACACTATTGTAGTTGAGATCTCTAAATATAGACTCAATAATTTTTATTCAATTTACTATTAAAAGATGTAAATAGAGGTTTTTATGATATTAATCATTTTTGAGATAAACATATAACATTAAAATACATTTTCGACAAATTAAATACAATTCAAACATTTGAAATAAAATTACTGTATCATTTCTATATTAAAGTTACTCTTTTTTTTATTTCTTATTTAAATAGGGTTTGCTCGATATGTTATGTGCATTTGATGTTAGAATAAAGATTTATTTATAAGATGGAACATACATAGTAGCTTTGTCACTTAATCTTAGCTTAGGTTTAGTAGCAACTGGTGATGGAAAAGTTTGTGTGACAAACTTCTATACAAGTTTAATGATGGATTTATGAGTGATTGAAATGAATGCGTTGGAAAAGAGCGACTGTCATTCAATTTTCACACAGCCGAAAAACTGGAAACTAAATCAGTGGAGGGATAGATGTCTTGCTCACCAGTCAATTTGTACAAGTATGATTACCATGATTATATTTACAAAATACGGAATTTTGAGTGATATGCTTCTAATTTGAAAAAAAAAATCCCTCCTTTTAAATTTTTCTGTCATATGTCTATTTTTTTTAATTCAAGTTTAATATTGAAATGCTTTTAACTATATCTTTTGGTTTCGAGTTATTTTACTCCTTTAATTTTCTAAAAGGTGTAAACATGTCCCTTCCGTCAGTGGGTCTCAAATGCCCGTTTATTTTATCTATGTGACAGGTGAGCTGACAAAGTTTCTTCATCTTTTTTATATTTCCTATTTCTCTACGTTATTCATCATCATCATCGTTTCCATCTCAGGCCAAATTATGGCAGATTCTTCCTATTTCTATGCGTTTGTTCAAGACCTTCTTCGTACCCATCATCATCGTCCTCTTGTTGTTTAACTCGTCTTGGTCATTGAATGATAAAGGCCAGTCAGTGTTCTTTGCATATGAAGCAGAAAAATTATGAAAGTTGTGCTTCGTAGGACAACTACTAACAAGAATTTTGAAAAGAAATTGTGGGGTTGTAACAATTATAAGGTAAGCCCTAATTTCTGTTTGGGTATGTTAAAATTTGGTAAATAGGTTTTGATCCAAATTTGAAATTTGCAAGGATCCTTGTAAATTGGATGCGAGTTTTTCTGTTGGTTTCATGAGGAAATGACAAAAGACACAAATCAAGTATTGATGAATAGGTTGGAATGCGTAGCAAGAGATTTTGATGAAACCAAAAATCTGTAAGAAAAAATTGCGAATTAGAAATGAAGACCTAGGGAATTCGGTGATGGAAATACAAATTCAACTGAAGAAGATGTGAAAAAAATCCTTGAACTTGATGTGTTTTGTAATGTTATATGTATGTTTTTTTAAGCTCTTTTAAGAGTATATATCAGCTGTTATGTGTAATGTCATGTGTATTTGTAATACAGTTTATTAGCTGTTATGTGTAATGTCATGTGTATTTGGTCACAATTATCACTTGAATCTTATTTATATTGTTTGACACAGTTTATCAGTTGATTATTATTCCTAATGTTTTGGCATGAGATTGCAATTTTCACATTCATAATGACACAAAATGTTAAAATTACCTAAACAGATATCAAATTACCTAAACATTAACAAAAAATGTTTGGCTTATCAGAAGATGACATTAAAACATAAGCAGATAATGGCCATAAACACAAATCAAATTAACTAAACATTAACACAAAATAACATTAATTGATATTGTTGTAAGACATAGGCATATTTCCTTAAAAGTTCCAAAATGCAATGACATGTTATATAGACATGTTCAAACTACAATACATAATATCAAAAATATTACATTGACACCCTAAGTCCGTAAACTAGATAAGACCTAAATACTACCAGATGGTTCTCTTTGATGTGCTTCTCTTGGTTGGAGTATACTCCCTTGTGGTAGGACCAGCCACATTCTTGGATGCAGAGGTTGTTGTTGGTCCTGGTGGAACAAAGGGCATTCTTGCCCAAGTTTCAGTTGCTTGCCAGTTCCTTTTGCCTTTTCAGTTTTTCCTAGCCCTGATATTGTCTTTCCTTGAGAAGACTGAGCTGCATTTGTAACACCCTTCTAAACCCCGCGGAAATTAATAAAATAATTCAGAGTAAAACATGAAAACAAGGGTGCCACAATTCAATTTAAAACAAATTATCATAAATCAATTGTCATGCTTCACTTAGGGGCAAACCATCCATTTAACAAAATCATGTTTCTATACAGCGGAACATTAATCAACAGATAAGCATAACATCATCTATGCAATATCTCACAAAATTACTCCAATAACAACAACATAGAGTATCATCATCAAATCTAAGCTAGCGTTCCCCCAGTGTTACAATATCAGAGCATGACACCGACGCTATACTAAACAAACTGACTCATGAGCTAATCCTCACCGAGCCAAAAGCCGCTATCCTCAATCTGAAAATATCAACAGTAAGGGCGAGTCTCATTCACAATTAACAAATGTTATCGAATCATAAACAATAACACGTCATAGTCACATTATTCACCCAATTTCATTATATTCAGATTGTCAGGAAGTACTTATCAACACACAACAACAATAGAATACATTACCAAAAGATAACACCATAACAATTACACCATCATCAAATATTATAACATTGGACAATCTTCCATTCATGTTATAATTATACATAACAACCTAATGCAAATGCAACTATATGCATGTGGTACCAAACATGGGATAACCCATCTCACCGATCCACCACCATAAAGATTCGGCTACTTCTCTCACCAATTCCACACAATGGGAATTAGCTACCGCTGTCCCACCACCAAAAGGGATACAGCCCACAACATGATTATGAAATGCATGTATCAACCATAACATGCTCATCATCAACATTAAACAACCAAATGTCATAATCATCAACCACCACGATAATCAATAGCCACACACAGTTATGCTATTTCTCAACCATAAATAAATACATATTTTACATCAACAATATATGTATATCAATTACCAGTTACAACCACGACATCATAACAGATAAAACATTCCCCACACAGTGCAACAACAATAGCACCCCTCACAATCGTGTACCAAGTACAACAAATCAACCCAACAACAACAGAGCATTTACATCATCGTTCCTCAAGACACATGATAACCATATTTACCATGAACAACATCCATTTTGCATAACAAGCAGAAGCAATCACATTATAACAACACCCATCATTGCACATATTCAATTATGCAAACAACAAACCATTGCACCGCATCAACTATGCAAAACAAGAATAACCACATTTGGAGAAAACGATACTTTTCAAAATAGAATCAAGTTATTATTGTTATATTTATTTCATATGGTAGAACATTCAATTTAAGGAACAACGTCCAAAACGGCGTCTAAAACGGACTTACGGTTTGAAAGTTACACATCTTTAACTTTTTACAAGAAAACAGTTATCGCTACAGCACGCGGCGCAGCCAAAGTTCGCGGCGTGACCTAAAGCACACAAACACGTTCGCGGCGCCAACCTATGCACGCGGCGCGATGCGAGAAAACAAGTACGCCTTCGCGGCGCGCACCTACCTTCGCGGCGCGAACTGGCAAAAGTCAGAGCTTTCATCGCGTTTGACAGCATTACGGGATTTACCCCAAAATCCCCAAAACCAAACCAAGTTATGTTATGAACCTCAAATACCACCATATCAGCCACATACATGTTATAACGTAAATATAACACACAAAGGGAATCATTTAATCACCATAACAATCATATAATCATACCATTCATCAAATCATACAAGTCCCTTCAAAATCATCCCAAAACCCCAATCTAGCATATAACCAATTGACACAAACAATGCCTCTAAATCAGTCCTATTATCTATAATACGATAAAAGATGTTAACCGGAAGAGTCCCCCCTTACCTTAGCCAAAGATCTTGATTAGCCCTCTTCCTCTTCTGTTCCTCTTTCACGTATCAGCTTTCCAATCTCTCATCTCCTCTGCTCTGCTTTTCACGTTCCTTTTTCCTTTTTCCCAATTTTCCTTATTTCCTTTATTTTATGAAAACATAAAATAATTAGTAACGGGCTTACTCACTTAGCACCCCCATACTACTTATCTCACCATTCCAGCCCAATGGCCCTTAATCCATAATTCTCCAATAATTCAACAAAATACTAAATAATTCTAAATAATAATTTAATTTCCGATTAAATTAAAATTAGAAAATATGGGGTGTTACAACTCTCCCCCACTAAAAGAGTTTTCGTCCTCGGAAACATACTTCAAGTGAAAAGTCCCGGATAGAGCCCTTCATCCGACTCTCCAGTTCCCTTGTAACATTTCCATCAGTCAATCCTCAAAAATCCATCTGACATAACCAACAGGATACACATCTCACCCATTCAATCGTAGCTCTTACGTCGCATTTGACCACCCTAAGGTGTACTACTCGTTATACCTCCAAAAGGTTAACAACAATAAAACATTGAGGTACAACCTATACAATACGCCCAACAACTGAGTAATACAATTACACAATCCATAGTATGATCACACTTGATCAACAATGCAGTAATGCATTCCATCTACCAAACATACCAACTTTAGACACACTCTTCCATCTGAGCGATAAGGTAATACTTACACTTTTCACCAACCGCTTCCTTCGAGAAACTCAATAATAATATTCCTATATCATCGGATTTCAACTTTCTGACTCCTCTTAAGTCACACCAGTAGTTATCCAACGCGTTACATTCCGCTTTTTCCGCACTACTCTGACTACTCATCACAATCATCTATAGCAAATAGATTTCTGAGTTTTACCCGATTCCGACTCTCTTTACTCATTCGTTCAAGAGTCATTCTTCATCATTCATGGTACCAATTTACCACTCAGTAATACTTACTCGCATCCAGCGAAAACCAATTCCCGATTTACTTCCTCTATTTAAACATCCTAATCATCAGAACAAGTACACACTCATCATCCTCAATATACCATCGCTTACAAAATAGCTCAACTGAGTCACGCTCTCTACTAAGAATCAAATCAACTCCGTCCTTCATATAGTGTAATTCCTCATTATATCTGGAATTTACAATATCACCTCAATAACAACACAAAATTATTACAGCATCATATATTATCAATCCTTCGTTTTAATTTCGCCGAATACATACTCGTTAACTACGTACAACCGTAATGACATATTCATCATCTCAGAAATTATTCAAAAGAGTTATAATTCTTCGACACGACATCCTTACATCCACTGGATTCTAAATCCAACATATAAATCAATACATATTCTCTATGTAGGCTTCCGACATATTAATTCCTCACTGCTCACGAATAGTACTCATAACATTACTCCACATCACACTTTCGCTGTGCGACTCCGATTACCCGTCTTAAGTCATTTGCCCATCATGTCGCACTCTTCCATATTCACCTCTTCATAAGTCCACACAACATAGTGAGTGATTATTCTCGCGGCTTAGTATTCATCACATCTTATACCATTAAGGTAACAAAACAAGTTCATCTCATTTATATGATTTCCGTCTACTATCAACAAGAGATTAAGGGTGATCAAGTCCTCAATTTGTCAATAGATAGCCGACAACCATACGTAAGCATAAACCGTCGTTACTACATAATAGTGTCTTTTCCGAGTTTGCACTCAAACTCAATAACATCGTCATAGTACAATAATTCACTACAGTGTCCTTCTTCTAGAATATTCTTCCGAAGCTCAAAACATCAGAAACACAAATCCAATCGCTCAACCTCATTATATTATTCCCGTCGATTCTGAATTCACCGCCTTTACCTTGGTAAATCAAAGTCAACCTATCGATAAACTCAACATCATCTTTCTGACCTTCTCTAATCTCGTTAAGAATACCACTAGTCATCTTCTAGCATACTCAATCTAACACTATTAGGAGTGCCTTCACATACTAACACAAGTCTCAAAATTGTCCAATCAAATCCAACTCATTCATCATTAGCACCGACATTTTAAAGACTTCTTACGCAACACAATAACACAACATTCATAACTTGTGGTTTTACTCCAAATTCTATGACATCTTTCATTCCCAAATATCATCCCACTCGACATCTCAACAAAGTCTTCCTCACGTCAACAAATGTTAGAAATTCCCTACAATTCTTCTTTTATACCTATCGTTACTTTGTCATCACAAATACGACTCCAAGAGTTCCAAAGTTTACTCCATCTTTACTACTAATTCACTTCTCACTAAAATCCATCGGTACTCAATCATCTTTATTACCGAATATCTCATCAGCTTATTCATCAACAACATATTCTACTCAACGTCGTTTCAAACAATCGCGGTAGTAGGCATTCTTATTCAACAAGTTTCACGCTTCCATAACCGACTTCAGAACCTCTCCTCATAGGGTCACTCTACTGTATTTATAACTCTTCCATAAATTATAACACAATCCCTCCTCCTCGTAGGTTCAAACGGCACATTAATCCGACACTCGGAACTCAAGATATAAATTTTCCAATCATTGCCCGAAAATGCAACATTGACATCATGCGGCGACACTCTATACGATATATCCAAAACTCCTCAATTGGTAAATTCAATTCTTAAAATTACTCCTCAACAAACCTTCTAATTATTCCTTCGATCCATTCAACACTGACACTGACATCCCGTGCAGTACCAATAAACAAGTCTAGTTATAAGAACAAGAGTAACCGTAACTCCACCTCCTCCAACGTCATCCTGTCACAATTAATTATGTTACAGCTGCTGCAACCATTTTTATAACAAAGTTCATCTCGTTAGCTTTCCGACGCTTCAAACGGAACTCAAATCGGATGTCCAGAACTCTAGTTATGAATTTTCGAAGTTCTGCAACTATCCAGCAATTTTCCTGCGTTTTGCTTACGAAAATCTCTCTCCAAAACTCATTCTCTTCAACTCTATCACATTCCAAACAGCCCCTTATCATATCTCTTTACTTCCAAACATTATTATAACTTGAGCAACACTTCCCATCGCCGAAGCGCAATTTCTGGAACATTACGACATCAATCCTCTTCGCAAACTTGCAGCTGAACCTCTTCTGAGTCGTAAGGCCACTCAACTGACAACTTCGCAGCACCCCAGCAGAGCTGACACATTGCAACTTTCTAATTTTCCTCTCCTACAAATAATCATCAATTGCATATAATCATCCTCCTTCAAGATGCTCCAACTTAATTACCAGCCAAGTCTTAATTCCAAGTCACCTTCAACTCGGAAAACAACAAACTCCAACAACGCTCGCACTGTTGCCAACAACAGCCTACTGAATCAATCCTCTTACAACTGAAACATAACCGAGAAGCGAAGCTTCTCCCCCACTTGTTTCAATCCAACACCTGCAACAAAACAAACAAGTACCGAAAGTGATTCACTCACATGTCGCGTACCAAGGAATAATACACCGACAGTATACAACTGTCGTGCAACTCAACTGACTCGACAACTGGCCGGACGGACCGACCTGCTCTGATACCACTATTGTAACACCCTTCTAAACCCCGCGGAAATTAATAAAATAATTCAGAGTAAAACATGAAAACAAGGGTGCCACAATTCAATTTAAAACAAATTATCATAAATCAATTGTCATGCTTCACTTAGGGGCAAACCATCCATTTAACAAAATCATGTTTCTATACAGCGGAACATTAATCAACAGATAAGCATAACATCATCTATGCAATATCTCACAAAATTACTCCAATAACAACAACATAGAGTATCATCATCAAATCTAAGCTAGCGTTCCCCCAGTGTTACAATATCAGAGCATGACACCGACGCTATACTAAACAAACTGACTCATGAGCTAATCCTCACCGAGCCAAAAGCCACTATCCTCAATCTGAAAATATCAACAGTAAGGGTGAGTCTCATTCACAATTAACAAATGTTATCGAATCATAAACAATAACACGTCATAGTCACATTATTCACCCAATTTCATTATATTCAGATTGTCAGGAAGTACTTATCAACACACAACAACAATAGAATACATTACCAAAAGATAACACCATAACAATTACACCATCATCAAATATTATAACATTGGACAATCTTCCATTCATGTTATAATTATACATAACAACCTAATGCAAATGCAACTATATGCATGTGGTACCAAACATGGGATAACCCATCTCACCGATCCACCACCATAAAGATTCGGCTACTTCTCTCACCAATTCCACACAATGGGAATTAGCTACCGCTGTCCCACCACCAAAAGGGATACAGCCCACAACATGATTATGAAATGCATGTATCAACCATAACATGCTCATCATCAACATTAAACAACCAAATGTCATAATCATCAACCACCACGATAATCAATAGCCACACACAGTTATGCTATTTCTCAACCATAAATAAATACATATTTTACATCAACAATATATGTATATCAATTACCAGTTACAACCACGACATCATAACAGATAAAACATTCCCCACACAGTGCAACAACAATAGCACCCCTCACAATCGTGTACCAAGTACAACAAATCAACCCAACAACAACAGAGCATTTACATCATCGTTCCTCAAGACACATGATAACCATATTTACCATGAACAACATCCATTTTGCATAACAAGCAGAAGCAATCACATTATAACAACACCCATCATTGCACATATTCAATTATGCAAACAACAAACCATTGCACCGCATCAACTATGCAAAACAAGAATAACCACATTTGGAGAAAACGATACTTTTCAAAATAGAATCAAGTTATTATTGTTATATTTATTTCATATGGTAGAACATTCAATTTAAGGAACAACGTCCAAAACGGCGTCTAAAACGGACTTACGGTTTGAAAGTTACACATCTTTAACTTTTTACAAGAAAACAGTTATCGCTACAGCACGCGGCGCAGCCAAAGTTCGCGGCGTGACCTGAAGCACACAAACACGTTCGCGGCGCCAACCTATGCACGCGGCGCGATGCGAGAAAACAAGTACGCCTTCGCGGCGCGCACCTACCTTCGCGGCGCGAACTGGCAAAAGTCAGAGCTTTCATCGCGTTTGACAGCATTACGGGATTTACCCCAAAATCCCCAAAACCAAACCAAGTTATGTTATGAACCTCAAATACCACCATATCAGCCACATACATGTTATAACGTAAATATAACACACAAAGGGAATCATTTAATCACCATAACAATCATATAATCATACCATTCATCAAATCATACAAGTCCCTTCAAAATCATCCCAAAACCCCAATCTAGCATATAACCAATTGACACAAACAATGCCTCTAAATCAGTCCTATTATCTATAATACGATAAAAGATGTTAACCGGAAGAGTCCCCCCTTACCTTAGCCAAAGATCTTGATTAGCCCTCTTCCTCTTCTGTTCCTCTTTCACGTATCAGCTTTCCAATCTCTCATCTCCTCTGCTCTGCTTTTCACGTTCCTTTTTCCTTTTTCCCAATTTTCCTTATTTCCTTTATTTTATGAAAACATAAAATAATTAGTAACGGGCTTACTCACTTAGCACCCCCATACTACTTATCTCACCATTCCAGCCCAATGACCCTTAATCCATAATTCTCCAATAATTCAACAAAATACTAAATAATTCTAAATAATAATTTAATTTCCGATTAAATTAAAATTAGAAAATATGGGGTGTTACAACTCTCCCCCACTAAAAGAGTTTTCGTCCTCGAAAACATACTTCAAGTGAAAAGTCCCGGATAGAGCCCTTCATCCGACTCTCCAGTTCCCTTGTAACATTTCCATCAGTCAATCCTCAAAAATCCATCTGACATAACCAACAGGATACACATCTCACCCATTCAATCGTAGCTCTTACGTCGCATTTGACCACCCTAAGGTGTACTACTCGTTATACCTCCAAAAGGTTAACAACAATAAAACATTGAGGTACAACCTATACAATACGCCCAACAACTGAGTAATACAATTACACAATCCATAGTATGATCACACTTGATCAACAATGCAGTAATGCATTCCATCTACCAAACATACCAACTTTAGACACACTCTTCCATCTGAGCGATAAGGTAATACTTACACTTTTCACCAACCGCTTCCTTCGAGAAACTCAATAATAATATTCCTATATCATCGGATTTCAACTTTCTGACTCCTCTTAAGTCACACCAGTAGTTATCCAACGCGTTACATTCCGCTTTTTCCGCACTACTCTGACTACTCATCACAATCATCTATAGCAAATAGATTTCTGAGTTTTACCCGATTCCGACTCTCTTTACTCATTCGTTCAAGAGTCATTCTTCATCATTCATGGTACCAATTTACCACTCAGTAATACTTACTCGCATCCAGCGAAAACCAATTCCCGATTTACTTCCTCTATTTAAACATCCTAATCATCAGAACAAGTACACACTCATCAGCCTCAATATACCATCGCTTACAAAATAGCTCAACTGAGTCACGCTCTCTACTAAGAATCAAATCAACTCCGTCCTTCATATAGTGTAATTCCTCATTATATCTGGAATTTACAATATCACCTCAATAACAACACAAAATTATTACAGCATCATATATTATCAATCCTTCGTTTTAATTTCGCCGAATACATACTCGTTAACTACGTACAACCGTAATGACATATTCATCATCTCAGAAATTATTCAAAAGAGTTATAATTCTTCGACACGACATCCTTACATCCACTGGATTCTAAATCCAACATATAAATCAATACATATTCTCTATGTAGGCTTCCGACATATTAATTCCTCACTGCTCACGAATAGTACTCATAACATTACTCCACATCACACTTTCGCTGTGCGACTCCGATTACCCGTCTTAAGTCATTTGCCCATCATGTCGCACTCTTCCATATTCACCTTTTCATAAGTCCACACAACATAGTGAGTGATTATTCTCGCGGCTTAGTATTCATCACATCTTATACCATTAAGGTAACAAAACAAGTTCATCTCATTTATATGATTTCCGTCTACTATCAACAAGAGATTAAGGGTGATCAAGTCCTCAATTTGTCAATAGATAGCCGACAACCATACGTAAGCATAAACCGTCGTTACTACATAATAGTGTCTTTTCCGAGTTTGCACTCAAACTCAATAACATCGTCATAGTACAATAATTCACTACAGTGTCCTTCTTCTAGAATATTCTTCCGAAGCTCAAAACATCAGAAACACAAATCCAATCGCTCAACCTCATTATATTATTCCCGTCGATTCTGAATTCACCGCCTTTACCTTGGTAAATCAAAGTCAACCTATCGATAAACTCAACATCATCTTTCTGACCTTCTCTAATCTCGTTAAGAATACCACTAGTCATCTTCTAGCATACTCAATCTAACACTATTAGGAGTGCCTTCACATACTAACACAAGTCTCAAAATTGTCCAATCAAATCCAACTCATTCATCATTAGCACCGACATTTTAAAGACTTCTTACGCAACACAATAACACAACATTCATAACTTGTGGTTTTACTCCAAATTCTATGACATCTTTCATTCCCAAATATCATCCCACTCGACATCTCAACAAAGTCTTCCTCACGTCAACAAATGTTAGAAATTCCCTACAATTCTTCTTTTATACCTATCGTTACTTTGTCATCACAAATACGACTCCAAGAGTTCCAAAGTTTACTCCATCTTTACTACTAATTCACTTCTCACTAAAATCCATCGGTACTCAATCATCTTTATTACCGAATATCTCATCAGCTTATTCATCAACAACATATTCTACTCAACGTCGTTTCAAACAATCGCGGTAGTAGGCATTCTTATTCAACAAGTTTCACGCTTCCATAACCGACTTCAGAACCTCTCCTCATAGGGTCACTCTACTGTATTTATAACTCTTCCATAAATTATAACACAATCCCTCCTCCTCGTAGGTTCAAACGGCACATTAATCCGACACTCGGAACTCAAGATATAAATTTTCCAATCATTGCCCGAAAATGCAACATTGACATCATGCGGCGACACTCTATACGATATATCCAAAACTCCTCAATTGGTAAATTCAATTCTTAAAATTACTCCTCAACAAACCTTCTAATTATTCCTTCGATCCATTCAACACTGACACTGACATCCCGTGCAGTACCAATAAACAAGTCTAGTTATAAGAACAAGAGTAACCGTAACTCCACCTCCTCCAACGTCATCCTGTCACAATTAATTATGTTACAGCTGCTGCAACCATTTTTATAACAAAGTTCATCTCGTTAGCTTTCCGACGCTTCAAACGGAACTCAAATCGGATGTCCAGAACTCTAGTTATGAATTTTCGAAGTTCTGCAACTATCCAGCAATTTTCCTGCGTTTTGCTTACGAAAATCTCTCTCCAAAACTCATTCTCTTCAACTCTATCACATTCCAAACAGCCCCTTATCATATCTCTTTACTTCCAAACATTATTATAACTTGAGCAACACTTCCCATCGCCGAAGCGCAATTTCTGGAACATTACGACATCAATCCTCTTCGCAAACTTGCAGCTGAACCTCTTCTGAGTCGTAAGGCCACTCAACTGACAACTTCGCAGCACCCCAGCAGAGCTGACACATTGCAACTTTCTAATTTTCCTCTCCTACAAATAATCATCAATTGCATATAATCATCCTCCTTCAAGATGCTCCAACTTAATTACCAGCCAAGTCTTAATTCCAAGTCACCTTCAACTCGGAAAACAACAAACTCCAACAACGCTCGCACTGTTGCCAACAACAGCCTACTGAATCAATCCTCTTACAACTGAAACATAACCGAGAAGCGAAGCTTCTCCCCCACTTGTTTCAATCCAACACCTGCAACAAAACAAACAAGTACCGAAAGTGATTCACTCACATGTCGCGTACCAAGGAATAATACACCGACAGTATACAACTGTCGTGCAACTCAACTGACTCGACAACTGGCCGGACGGACCGACCTGCTCTGATACCACTATTGTAACACCCTTCTAAACTCCGCGGAAATTAATAAAATAATTCAGAGTAAAACATGAAAACAAGGGTGCCACAATTCAATTTAAAACAAATTATCATAAATCAATTGTCATGCTTCACTTAGGGGCAAACCATCCATTTAACAAAATCATGTTTCTATACAGCGGAACATTAATCAACAGATAAGCATAACATCATCTATGCAATATCTCACAAAATTACTCCAATAACAACAACATAGAGTATCATCATCAAATCTAAGCTAGCGTTCCCCCAGTGTTACAATATCAGAGCATGACACCGACGCTATACTAAACAAACTGACTCATGAGCTAATCCTCACCGAGCCAAAAGCCACTATCCTCAATCTGAAAATATCAACAGTAAGGGTGAGTCTCATTCACAATTAACAAATGTTATCGAATCATAAACAATAACACGTCATAGTCACATTATTCACCCAATTTCATTATATTCAGATTGTCAGGAAGTACTTATCAACACACAACAACAATAGAATACATTACCAAAAGATAACACCATAACAATTACACCATCATCAAATATTATAACATTGGACAATCTTCCATTCATGTTATAATTATACATAACAACCTAATGCAAATGCAACTATATGCATGTGGTACCAAACATGGGATAACCCATCTCACCGATCCACCACCATAAAGATTCGGCTACTTCTCTCACCAATTCCACACAATGGGAATTAGCTACCGCTGTCCCACCACCAAAAGGGATACAGCCCACAACATGATTATGAAATGCATGTATCAACCATAACATGCTCATCATCAACATTAAACAACCAAATGTCATAATCATCAACCACCACGATAATCAATAGCCACACACAGTTATGCTATTTCTCAACCATAAATAAATACATATTTTACATCAACAATATATGTATATCAATTACCAGTTACAACCACGACATCATAACAGATAAAACATTCCCCACACAGTGCAACAACAATAGCACCCCTCACAATCGTGTACCAAGTACAACAAATCAACCCAACAACAACAGAGCATTTACATCATCGTTCCTCAAGACACATGATAACCATATTTACCATGAACAACATCCATTTTGCATAACAAGCAGAAGCAATCACATTATAACAACACCCATCATTGCACATATTCAATTATGCAAACAACAAACCATTGCACCGCATCAACTATGCAAAACAAGAATAACCACATTTGGAGAAAACGATACTTTTCAAAATAGAATCAAGTTATTATTGTTATATTTATTTCATATGGTAGAACATTCAATTTAAGGAACAACGTCCAAAACGGCGTCTAAAACGGACTTACGGTTTGAAAGTTACACATCTTTAACTTTTTACAAGAAAACAGTTATCGCTACAGCACGCGGCGCAGCCAAAGTTCGCGGCGTGACCTGAAGCACACAAACACGTTCGCGGCGCCAACCTATGCACGCGGCGCGATGCGAGAAAACAAGTACGCCTTCGCGGCGCGCACCTACCTTCGCGGCGCGAACTGGCAAAAGTCAGAGCTTTCATCGCGTTTGACAGCATTACGGGATTTACCCCAAAATCCCCAAAACCAAACCAAGTTATGTTATGAACCTCAAATACCACCATATCAGCCACATACATGTTATAACGTAAATATAACACACAAAGGGAATCATTTAATCACCATAACAATCATATAATCATACCATTCATCAAATCATACAAGTCCCTTCAAAATCATCCCAAAACCCCAATCTAGCATATAACCAATTGACACAAACAATGCCTCTAAATCAGTCCTATTATCTATAATACGATAAAAGATGTTAACCGGAAGAGTCCCCCCTTACCTTAGCCAAAGATCTTGATTAGCCCTCTTCCTCTTCTGTTCCTCTTTCACGTATCAGCTTTCCAATCTCTCATCTCCTCTGCTCTGCTTTTCACGTTCCTTTTTCCTTTTTCCCAATTTTCCTTATTTCCTTTATTTTATGAAAACATAAAATAATTAGTAACGGGCTTACTCACTTAGCACCCCCATACTACTTATCTCACCATTCCAGCCCAATGGCCCTTAATCCATAATTCTCCAATAATTCAACAAAATACTAAATAATTCTAAATAATAATTTAATTTCCGATTAAATTAAAATTAGAAAATATGGGGTGTTACAACTCTCCCCCACTAAAAGAGTTTTCGTCCTCGAAAACATACTTCAAGTGAAAAGTCCCGGATAGAGCCCTTCATCCGACTCTCCAGTTCCCTTGTAACATTTCCATCAGTCAATCCTCAAAAATCCATCTGACATAACCAACAGGATACACATCTCACCCATTCAATCGTAGCTCTTACGTCGCATTTGACCACCCTAAGGTGTACTACTCGTTATACCTCCAAAAGGTTAACAACAATAAAACATTGAGGTACAACCTATACAATACGCCCAACAACTGAGTAATACAATTACACAATCCATAGTATGATCACACTTGATCAACAATGCAGTAATGCATTCCATCTACCAAACATACCAACTTTAGACACACTCTTCCATCTGAGCGATAAGGTAATACTTACACTTTTCACCAACCGCTTCCTTCGAGAAACTCAATAATAATATTCCTATATCATCGGATTTCAACTTTCTGACTCCTCTTAAGTCACACCAGTAGTTATCCAACGCGTTACATTCCGCTTTTTCCGCACTACTCTGACTACTCATCACAATCATCTATAGCAAATAGATTTCTGAGTTTTACCCGATTCCGACTCTCTTTACTCATTCGTTCAAGAGTCATTCTTCATCATTCATGGTACCAATTTACCACTCAGTAATACTTACTCGCATCCAGCGAAAACCAATTCCCGATTTACTTCCTCTATTTAAACATCCTAATCATCAGAACAAGTACACACTCATCAGCCTCAATATACCATCGCTTACAAAATAGCTCAACTGAGTCACGCTCTCTACTAAGAATCAAATCAACTCCGTCCTTCATATAGTGTAATTCCTCATTATATCTGGAATTTACAATATCACCTCAATAACAACACAAAATTATTACAGCATCATATATTATCAATCCTTCGTTTTAATTTCGCCGAATACATACTCGTTAACTACGTACAACCGTAATGACATATTCATCATCTCAGAAATTATTCAAAAGAGTTATAATTCTTCGACACGACATCCTTACATCCACTGGATTCTAAATCCAACATATAAATCAATACATATTCTCTATGTAGGCTTCCGACATATTAATTCCTCACTGCTCACGAATAGTACTCATAACATTACTCCACATCACACTTTCGCTGTGCGACTCCGATTACCCGTCTTAAGTCATTTGCCCATCATGTCGCACTCTTCCATATTCACCTCTTCATAAGTCCACACAACATAGTGAGTGATTATTCTCGCGGCTTAGTATTCATCACATCTTATACCATTAAGGTAACAAAACAAGTTCATCTCATTTATATGATTTCCGTCTACTATCAACAAGAGATTAAGGGTGATCAAGTCCTCAATTTGTCAATAGATAGCCGACAACCATACGTAAGCATAAACCGTCGTTACTACATAATAGTGTCTTTTCCGAGTTTGCACTCAAACTCAATAACATCGTCATAGTACAATAATTCACTACAGTGTCCTTCTTCTAGAATATTCTTCCGAAGCTCAAAACATCAGAAACACAAATCCAATCGCTCAACCTCATTATATTATTCCCGTCGATTCTGAATTCACCGCCTTTACCTTGGTAAATCAAAGTCAACCTATCGATAAACTCAACATCATCTTTCTGACCTTCTCTAATCTCGTTAAGAATACCACTAGTCATCTTCTAGCATACTCAATCTAACACTATTAGGAGTGCCTTCACATACTAACACAAGTCTCAAAATTGTCCAATCAAATCCAACTCATTCATCATTAGCACCGACATTTTAAAGACTTCTTACGCAACACAATAACACAACATTCATAACTTGTGGTTTTACTCCAAATTCTATGACATCTTTCATTCCCAAATATCATCCCACTCGACATCTCAACAAAGTCTTCCTCACGTCAACAAATGTTAGAAATTCCCCACAATTCTTCTTTTATACCTATCGTTACTTTGTCATCACAAATACGACTCCAAGAGTTCCAAAGTTTACTCCATCTTTACTACTAATTCACTTCTCACTAAAATCCATCGGTACTCAATCATCTTTATTACCGAATATCTCATCAGCTTATTCATCAACAACATATTCTACTCAACGTCGTTTCAAACAATCGCGGTAGTAGGCATTCTTATTCAACAAGTTTCACGCTTCCATAACCGACTTCAGAACCTCTCCTCATAGGGTCACTCTACTGTATTTATAACTCTTCCATAAATTATAACACAATCCCTCCTCCTCGTAGGTTCAAACGGCACATTAATCCGACACTCGGAACTCAAGATATAAATTTTCCAATCATTGCCCGAAAATGCAACATTGACATCATGCGGCGACACTCTATACGATATATCCAAAACTCCTCAATTGGTAAATTCAATTCTTAAAATTACTCCTCAACAAACCTTCTAATTATTCCTTCGATCCATTCAACACTGACACTGACATCCCGTGCAGTACCAATAAACAAGTCTAGTTATAAGAACAAGAGTAACCGTAACTCCACCTCCTCCAACGTCATCCTGTCACAATTAATTATGTTACAGCTGCTGCAACCATTTTTATAACAAAGTTCATCTCGTTAGCTTTCCGACGCTTCAAACGGAACTCAAATCGGATGTCCAGAACTCTAGTTATGAATTTTCGAAGTTCTGCAACTATCCAGCAATTTTCCTGCGTTTTGCTTACGAAAATCTCTCTCCAAAACTCATTCTCTTCAACTCTATCACATTCCAAACAGCCCCTTATCATATCTCTTTACTTCCAAACATTATTATAACTTGAGCAACACTTCCCATCGCCGAAGCGCAATTTCTGGAACATTACGACATCAATCCCCTTCGCAAACTTGCAGCTGAACCTCTTCTGAGTCGTAAGGCCACTCAACTGACAACTTCGCAGCACCCCAGCAGAGCTGACACATTGCAACTTTCTAATTTTCCTCTCCTACAAATAATCATCAATTGCATATAATCATCCTCCTTCAAGATGCTCCAACTTAATTACCAGCCAAGTCTTAATTCCAAGTCACCTTCAACTCGGAAAACAACAAACTCCAACAACGCTCGCACTGTTGCCAACAACAGCCTACTGAATCAATCCTCTTACAACTGAAACATAATCGAGAAGCGAAGCTTCTCCCCCACTTGTTTCAATCCAACACCTGCACTAAAACAAACAAGTACCGAAAGTGATTCACTCACATGTCGCGTACCAAGGAATAATACACCGACAGTATACAACTGTCGTGCAACTCAACTGACTCGACAACTGGCCGGACGGACCGACCTGCTCTGATACCACTATTGTAACACCCTTCTAAACCCCGCAGAAATTAATAAAATAATTCAGAGTAAAACATGAAAACAAGGGTGCCACAATTCAATTTAAAACAAATTATCATAAATCAATTGTCATGCTTCACTTAGGGGCAAACCATCCATTTAACAAAATCATGTTTCTATACAGCGGAACATTAATCAACAGATAAGCATAACATCATCTATGCAATATCTCACAAAATTACTCCAATAACAACAACATAGAGTATCATCATCAAATCGAAGCTAGCGTTCCCCCAGTGTTACAATATCAGAGCATGACACCGACGCTATACTAAACAAACTGACTCATGAGCTAATCCTCACCGAGCCAAAAGCCACTATCCTCAATCTGAAAATATCAACAGTAAGGGTGAGTCTCATTCAAAATTAACAAATGTTATCGAATCATAAACAATAACACGTCATAGTCACATTATTCACCCAATTTCATTATATTCAGATTGTCAGGAAGTACTTATCAACACACAACAACAATAGAATACATTACCAAAAGATAACACCATAACAATTACACCATCATCAAATATTATAACATTGGACAATCTTCCATTCATGTTATAATTATACATAACAACCTAATGCAAATGCAACTATATGCATGTGGTACCAAACATGGGATAACCCATCTCACCGATCCACCACCATAAAGATTCGGCTACTTCTCTCACCAATTCCACACAATGGGAATTAGCTACCGCTGTCCCACCACCAAAAGGGATACAACCCACAACATGATTATGAAATGCATGTATCAACCATAACATGCTCATCATCAACATTAAACAACCAAATGTCATAATCATCAACCACCACGATAATCAATAGCCACACACAGTTATGCTATTTCTCAACCATAAATAAATACATATTTTACATCAACAATATATGTATATCAATTACCAGTTACAACCACGACATCATAACAGATAAAACATTCCCCACACAGTGCAACAACAATAGCACCCCTCACAATCGTGTACCAAGTACAACAAATCAACCCAACAACAACAGAGCATTTACATCATCGTTCCTCAAGACACATGATAACCATATTTACCATGAACAACATCCATTTTGCATAACAAGCAGAAGCAATCACATTATAACAACACCCACCATTGCACATATTCAATTATGCAAACAACAAACCATTGCACCGCATCAACTATGCAAAACAAGAATAACCATATTTGGAGAAAACGATACTTTTCAAAATAGAATCAAGTTATTATTGTTATATTTATTTCATATGGTAGAACATTCAATTTAAGGAACAACGTCCAAAACGGCGTCTAAAACGGACTTACGGTTTGAAAGTTACACATCTTTAACTTTTTACAAGAAAACAGTTATCGCTACAGCACGCGGCGCAGCCAAAGTTCGCGGCGTGACCTGAAGCACACAAACACGTTCGCGGCGCCAACCTATGCACGCGGCACGATGCGAGAAAACAAGTACGCCTTCGCGGCGCGCACCTACCTTCGCGGCGCGAACTGGCAAAAGTCAGAGCTTTCATCGCGTTTGACAGCATTACGGGATTTACCCCAAAATCCCCAAAACCAAACCAAGTTATGTTATGAACCTCAAATACCACCATATCAGCCACATACATGTTATAACGTAAATATAATACACAAAGGGAATCATTTAATCACCATAACAATCATATAATCATACCATTCATCAAATCATACAAGTCCCTTCAAAATCATCCCAAAACCCCAATCTAGCATATAACCAATTGACACAAACAATGCCTCTAAATCAGTCCTATTATCTATAATACGATAAAAGATGTTAACCGGAAGAGTCCCCCCTTACCTTAGCCAAAGATCTTGATTAGCCCTCTTCCTCTTCTGTTCCTCTTTCACGTATCAACTTTCCAATCTCTCATCTCCTCTGCTCTGCTTTTCACGTTCCTTTTTCCTTTTTCCCAATTTTCCTTATTTCCTTTATTTTATGAAAACATAAAATAATTAGTAACGAGATTACTCACTTAGCACCCTCATACTACTTATCTCACCATTCCAGCCCAATGGCCCTTAATCCATAATTCTCCAATAATTCAACAAAATACTAAATAATTCTAAATAATAATTTAATTTCCGATTAAATTAAAATTAGAAAATATGGGGTGTTACAACATTCATGTATCCACGTGTTGCATTCCCCTTTGTTTCCAAAGCATGTGTAGCTTTGGCATGAGTTGCTAAAGCTTGTGTTGCATTGGCCTGAGATGAAGCAGCCTGTGTTGCTGAAGTCTGAGTTGCATTAGCCTGAGATGCAGTAGCATGTGTAGCAGTGGTCTAAGTTGCTTCAATCGTTGGTGTGATCTTGCAAGTCTTATTTTTATGTCCTGCTTTTTTGGCACCTGGAGAACTTGGCTATTAAACATGTTCTTCTCAATTTTTTGTCAGTCCCATCAATCTCACCTTGCTGAAGGTTTCTCCTTTTCTTTGGTCTACCAGGAATTTTCCTATACTTAGGTGCTTGCACATCTGGATATTGAGTCTTTTCGGACAAATTGGATCGATTCACATAGTAAAGCACATGCTTGTAGACTGCCTTGTACCTAGATATCCTATAATATTCTAGAATATAGTCATCAACTTTAAAATTCCTATACTTCATAGCTGACATTTCATGGACACATGGAAGTCTTGTGAGTTCCCATTTTCTACAAGAGCACAAGTAATCCTTCAAGTTCACAATGAATGTTTCAACAAGGTTTTCTACATGTCTTACTTCAAACATGTGCTCATCTGACATTATACAATAACAACCAATGCTATAAGTAACAGTTACGGCCAAAGCTATACAATAAATACCAATTCTATAAATAAAATGTGTTTCATACATGACAAGCCATAAGTTTTTAAAACAACTTGTTACATCAACCTTCTTTCTAATGTTTGGCAAAATATCATTTCCTGAGACATCTTGGAACCTCATTCTATTTTTTGCCTAACTCTCCATGGATGTAAGTTCTGATCTCCTCAAGAATTATGACTAGTGGTTTAGCTCTTGAGTTAAGAAAAACAGAATTAAAGGCCTCTGACATGTTTTTAAGCACAACATCAGACTTAGTGGTTGTCCTAAAATATGATCTACTCCAGAATCTTGGTGGGGTTGTCATCATATGGAAAAATTCATCTTCATTGATCAATCTCATGCCCTTCATCTCTCTTTCCCAAGCTTGTGAGTATGTAGACTCTACAGCCTTCTAGATAATTTCCTTCGTTGGGTAAAAGAGTCTTTGAGTTATTTTTTCTAGTCTTGAAGATGTTCGAATGGTTAGGCCAGCTATCGTGTAGAATGTAAACTCTTAAATTCTAAAACTATTCCTTTTGTCTAGGGACTTTGTTCCTTCCACAATTAATCAAACTTTAGCCTAGGTCTGAGTTCGGATACATGGTTTGTCTCAAGAGTATTGGATACTAAAATTTTCTATTTGTTATTGCTTGTAGCATGGGTACTCCAAGTTGAATTGACTTTGCCTATAATAAACCTTCATTTGACAGAGCTTTTTATCATTATGTATGGGTGCTAGTGGATTTGGATTTAGTTAAAGGACTAAGGTACAAAATCCTGGTGGAAATGGAGTATGATCGAGTTCTAAAATTTATAACTAATGCAACTTTATAGGTTACTCCTTGCCTTACGGATAACTAGTTGTACTCCATCTGTTCGGTGTAACCCTTTCATCAAGGATTTGAACCTCTTGGTAGATCCTTTGTCTCTTTCGTGCTTTTCTCGCATCAATTGCTTTGTTTGATTTCTTTTTGGATAAACATTGTTGTTTTGCTGTGTTTATGCGATTTATTTTCACCTTTTGTTTGAAGGATTTTTCATCAATTTCATAATGGTTTAAAAATTAGAAATGAATAAAGTTTCTTTTATGATTATGAACAAAATAAATAGGAAGTTTACGAAAATGGAAGAGATATGAGAGAAAGTTTATATTGTTTTTCATTTTACATCGAGAAAGAGAGGGAGAAATTCGTTCCACCATTTTATTTCCACTTGAGAGGTGAGAGAAGTAGGAAGTATGGTGTTGTGCATAAGGACTCTACTGCATATCACCCCTATACTAATGGGCAAGCTGAGATCTCAAACAGGGAAATTAAACCAATTTTAGTGAAAATGGGTCGAGAATTCACCTGCTCTGATACCAATTGTAACACCTCAATATAATACATGTCTAGAATTGTATTAATATATGGGAGTATTAATAAGCGATATTGAGTAGAACATAATTACTAAAAGACATATGAATACATGTACAATGTAATCATCTCAAAATACAATACATGGTGAAATATCAAATGTTGATACACACTAAGACCAAATATCCAAAATGCTGGATAGAACAAATACAACAAATTACAAAATAGAAAAAAGTCTTCAATACCTTCATGTCATTTTTTCTTCACCTTTTCTTCAGCCTGAGCAACCTGCAAATAATCAACATGAATGGAGTGAGATGTTATATCTCAGTGGAGTTCTAAACTATACCATGAACCTATTCGGCTCTAAAAGGTTTTTCGTCCTTATTATTAGTAATGTAGAAGATCAAGGGAGACATAAGATCTCCTTGCATCACTCCTCTAGAGAAAGAAAAATGTCTTATATCTTTTCCATTTAAAATGATTGATAGTTAGGATGAGTGTATAATGGTAAGTATCCAATCACAAAACTTTTGATCAAAACAAAAATGGAACAAGAACTTTAATAAGATATTATCAATCTAAAGTGTAAAAGACTTTTCTAATGTGTATCTTTAAAGCACTTTAAGGTGTTTTGGAGAAGACAAAAGATAGAAACTCATTTGATCACTGAGTTGTCATGGAGTTTCTAGGGTAAGGTTGATGTCAAATCATCTTACTTGATAGAAAAATGTCCATTTAGAGGAATAGACTTCCAAACACTTATGGAGGTTTGAAAAAGAAAGACTATTACCTACTCTATTTTGAAAGTCATCAAAACTTTGCTTATTGATCAAATCAATCCGATTCAACTTGATGGAAAAGTTGTGGATTGTGTCTTCAATGACTATCCAAGAGGTGGGAAGGACTATGAGTTATTGAAAGTAGGACCTCGAGGATTGAAGTTCATCAATTGTAAACATATCACTTTTCACGAGTCTCATTAGCGAAGGAAGAGTAAATACATAAGGATGAAGCTTTTGGAAAGTATGACAGAGAAAACTCAGTTTGAGGTGGAAGTTCTTCTTATGAATCCTAGTAGTAGTGAGAAAAAAATTTATAGAGGCCTCTAATTATCATCTAGCTGTACCATCTCAAAAGAACGGTTATGAAAGCCTTGTGTGTAATATTTTGATTGCAAAACTTAGAAATAGGGACCTTCAGAGAGATATGTGAAAGCAGGTGGAGTCAAAGATGGTTGAAGAACCATACTTATGGGCTTGTTAGACTACTCAATAGAACAATATGGGTGAAAGCAAGTGGATGCAAGTGGCAAGATCAAGGTTCAAGCGCAGCTTGAACTTGATAAAAATTGTTAATAGATGTTGAGTTGGCAAAGAGGAGCAAGGTGGTTAATGCTAAAATGACATCATCATAATTTCACGTTATGGCGGGAATTGTTGAAGTATGCCTTAAAACTTTAAGTGATGAAGAGAAAGAAATCTTGTTTCGAGAATTGTAGAAATCAAAATGCCGAAAAAAATCAGTCAGGAAGTCGAAGAAGACGGTGGCGCGCAAAAGATCTGCAGCAGAGTTGGCATGGCGAGCGGTTGTGGCCAGCTGGTCGCTTTTAGCATAAAATTAAGGTATGTCGGGTATCAGATTCAATCCATGCAATTTTTGTGTATTGGGTTTGGTTGTTTCAATTTGTGGTTCAGTATGTTCTTGAGTTGTGTTTTGAATCCGTTAAGTGTTTGTTGTGTTTCAACAATTATAAATATGTATCTCCATCATTCTTGTCTACACAACCTTCAGAATTTTAGAGGTGGAGATAAAAATAATAGTTTAAGAATCCTAATGGTAATTTTAGAGTGACAAAGGTAAATTCTTATGAGTGTGTTATTAGAATTTAGGAAACATTTAAGATATCTAGTAATGAGAAACACTTTTAAAACACATTGAGATATGTGATTCATATATAAAGAGTATATATATATATATATATATATATATATATATATATATATATATATATATATATATATATATATATATATATATATATATATATATATATATATATATATATATATATATATATATATATATATATATATATATATATATATGTAATTATTTATTTATTTATTTATTGTATGGCAAGATATATGTGTTTACAAATACCAACATAGTTGAAATATTTATTCACTCCTCCTTAATGCTTAGATGTTCTTAACTTATAAAAAAATTAGTAAAATAGGTACAAATATAAAGAAGAGATTTATTATTGATTCAACCCAACCCATTAAAAAAATCTTTTATAACCTAAAGTCGTTGAAGTTATTATGAGACTTTCTTCTATGTAATTAACACGGTTAAAAATTAATTCAAAATTAATTAAAATGTAAAATAAATGTGGCACATAAATCAAAAGTTTAAAAGCTAGCAAAAAAAAAAATCCATGTAAAATGACTAAGATTTGATAGTGTGATCTAATAATACAAAACACTTGCATAAGGGCAGAAAGGACTAAAAGAAGCTGAAAGAGATAGAAAAGTGTCATTCATAATCACAGGGACGAGATGAGACAGAGACAAGATAGATGTGTTTTGAGGTTATGGATTCTGTAATCTAAATTTCAAGATCATGTCAATTTAAAGATAGAGACTCCAAGAAACACATTAAACAATAATTTCAAGCAACCAGGCTGCCATGACCCTATTTCAAGTTGATTTGGCGATGAGACACATTTTATAGTTTACTTCTACTGTACTAATAATTGTTTTGTTTTGTTGGGATCTATCTCCCACCATAATGCCACGCGTCAGATCCAAATCCAATGTATATATAGTTGCATGGTATGAAGGGGTGCGTTTAGCATCCAATTGTTTTGGGTCTATAGCAACAATGAGAATGGAATATGTATATTTGGGCATGGGCCTGGCCTTGTACTTTCATGACTATTTTTAGAAGAATCTTTATGGCACCCTAAAGTTATACTTCACATCCCACATATATTAATAATGTCAAAAACACTCCTTGCATATTTAATCTTTATCGAATTTTTGTAAATTTTTTACTCTTAAATGAAAAAATTTCAGAAGTAATTTTTAAAAATATGGTATTTATTTTTATTGAATTTTTAGAAATTTCGAGAAAAATACCAAAAATAGATACATCTTCTAAATATTTGGTAAAACTATTTAAAAATCAGCAGATTTTGTTTGTAGATAATGTAATTTTTGCAGAATGTTTTCTACAATCACCAACAAATTTTGCAGTAAAAAATAAAACAATTTACAAACTATAAAAAAATGTGTTTATACCAGAATTTTTAAAAATACTATAAAAATGCATAAAATTAGATATTAGTCTTTTAAAATCTATAATATAAGAAAATTTACTGTTCTAAATTTCCCACAAATACCCTTTTGTTATCTTAGTCTAAATTAATATTATGGAGGTACAAAATGTCTTTTATTGGTTTATTCAATTGGGTTATTGGGAACATAACAATATTATGGAGGTACAAAATGTCTTTCATTGGTTTATTCAATTCAATTGGGTTATTCGCAAATTTTTCATTTCATTTTTTGTTTTTGGAACTCAGTGTTTGAGTAAACCATTTTGGAAATTTGAAATTGTGATTATGATTATTATTACTATGCTTATGGGATTTGATTTGATTTGATTTTGTAGTTGGTGGATCTCATCTCAAGTCATCTGAGCTGTTTTGTTTTCAGCAAAACGTAATTCATCTCTGATTGAATCTAAGCTTGGTGTTCAAAGGAAATCAAACATTGTGAGCAGAAGGAACCTCGCTTCACCACTGCATGCAGAATACATGTATTCTATCTGTGCCTTATAATTAATAATGTTGACTCAGTGGCTTAAACTTATATATTTCTAAGTATTAGTTGTTGATTAATTTCATGGTTTTTTATGATTGTTATGTCTTAGTTGTATTTTGAATGCTTAGATTGAAGCACTGGTTGAAACATTGAATCTGCGTGTCGCTTGATCTTATTGGTTGCATATTTTAGAAGATTATATAGATTTATATTTCCATTAACTGTTTCCTTTATGCAGTGATAATAGAGGAGATGGAGGCGGGGAATTCGTTACTGGGTTTCTTCTGGGTGGTGCTATTTTTGGAACCCTGGCTTATGTTTTTGCTCCCCAGGTCATTTCTTCTTACTTTAATTGGAAAAATTGAGCATCTAATGACCTACTTTATGCTATTTCACTGTCTCCCTTATCATGTACTATAGAGATATTGAGGATACTAGAGAACTTGTGTTCGACTTATTTGCAAAAAGGCCATTATAAAACTGCAGAAGAAGATTATAGGTGAGCATTTTATTAAATGGAATCAAAATTCATTTTTTGATTTTTGTTTCTCTTTAAAGAGAGAAGTGATAATGATTCACAACAACAGTAAAGCAAGAAAACACACTAATCATATTCGGTTATGATACGATACATCCTAAGAACACAGAGACGGCTATGAAATTCAAGAAGAATGACGACGACAAGAACAAATGTTGATACAAATCGGAATGGATAGCTTAGTTTATTCCATACTATTATTTAAATATTAAATGAGCTATTTCGAATAATTTCATTTCTATATCATTATTATACTATAACTATTTTGAGAACTAATAATTGGATGAATAGAAACATCAGTTTTATGTTTTGATTACATTGTTGTTTGATAAGTTTAAGTAATATAGTAATAGTTGAATAGAGATTGATTTTATTTTACCTTTGAGATTGCAACTTGAAAGCTACTATGTTGCAGCCACAGTGTAGAATATAATGGGCATCTCTTGCTGTCAATCAAATGAGTAGTTTTATGGTTCTTATCCATGCTCAACTTTGTAGCCAAGATAAGCACAATTTGTTGCATAAAATATAGTGTTGTTCTTACTTAAAACATCAAACAATGACGTTCTTATGGGAATAAAAAATCAAATAATCTCTATAATGGAATAAACTCAAAATGTTTTCCACTTTATGCAATTGAAACAGGTTCCTACTTAGGATCCTTTCTATTAATTATTGTGCTTTCTAATTCCCAAATATAGCTTATTAGACTGCACAAATTTTCTAATATTTTTTGGTTCAAAAGTTTAGAGTGTCTTTGTATGAATCTTCCGTTTAGATCTTACATTTGTTTTGAATTCAATAATAAATAAAGAAAATGTGAATGAATGAGACCTGTATTGATATATGTGTATAACAAACAAATTGAAATAACATATGAAATTGAATTTATAAATTATTTATGATTAGTTGAGAAGAGAGATGAAAACAAGCCATAGCTTGCAATCACATATTCTATAATTTATGAATTATTTATGATTAGTTGAGAAGAGAGATGAAAACAAGCCATAGTTTGCAATCACATATTCTATAATATGACCAAATACTGTAGAAGTAATATGAATTTCTTGATATAATATGTTGATATAACTTAGACCATCAAAAATATAATGTATCTAATTACTTTTTGACATTTCTTGATAATATATAAAAAAATTGAAATATATAATATTGATATAAAACAATTTTATTTTGATTTTAAAAATATATATATTTTAAAAATAATAAATTGTTTTGAAAAAATAATTTTATTTTTTTATTTAAATTTTTAAAACAAAAGCGTGCGTACCACACTAGTACCTGTGCGGACGCATTGGTTAAGTATTAGTCAGGTTGTAATAAAACAACTTAACAATATATTAATTATTGGACTTGATTGGAAGATTTTTAATTTAGGAAATTATTTAAAAAATTCAAATGATTTAGACATTTCTCTTTATCTTTAAAGTATTTTTTTATAATTATATATATTTTTATTATTAATAAAGGGAAAAGATAATTGAAAGGGAGTCGGAGAGAGAAAAAGATAGGAAAGACTCTATATATAAGATAGAAAAGAAAGAAAAAGACGAGACAAGATAAAGATAGAAGAAAAAAATAATATAACAAAGAAATAAGAGGAAAGAAAAATAGAAGAAATAGAGAGAATATAGACAAGAGATATGAGAAAGACCACAAGATAGTGATAGACTCTCATTTTTAATCTTTCTTACTTGGTTATCTTTCTCTTAATCTTCTTTCCTTATCATCTCTCTAATGATCTTCTCTCAAAATTTTAGAGAGTGATAGACCCAAATTGTGGAAGAAGGGAGGTGAATGGAGTAAATGAAATGAGAGGATTTATTTTCTTTTATGTCTCCCTTTTTTCCCCTTGCTATATAATAATCTCTAATCTATGTCATATGTTAATCATCTTTAAGTGGTAAATATGCAAGATATATGGACAGTAAACACTCCTACATATCTATCATATAAGAAAACTAAACCTTTTTCTCATCATATAGGCTGCCACATCAGCATCTCTCACCATAATTTTCCACATCAACCTCAATTTGTTTACATCGTTCTCTTCTTTATTTCATAATTGCCCAATTTTCATCTTCAATCACCTTCAACGGATCCTCTTCTAAATTCTAAAACAATTTCTTCTCATTATTCTACAACCGTTTCATTTACCATGACTCACATACATAACCCTAAATACTTCGTGCTCCTTTACCTTAGCGACACACAAAAGTGGATTCAATCAATTTGAGGAAAGAGAGGAGATAAGACAGCGTCAAAGGTAATCGTTTCCCCTTCTATCAATCTAAATGATCGTCGATTAGTTGTATAACTTAATCTGTATTTTCATGGCGAGTTTTATGTACAGGTTTGTTTCGATTTCAAATCGAGTTTTGGTTTTTATAACACCGATTTGTCATTGTAAATTTATGATACCCGTCTTATCACATCTGTCAGGGTTATTGGCATTGGTTGTAGATAAGAATCTGTTGATATATCATGCATAAATTGAAAGAGAAAATAAGTGAATATGAAACTATGATACATAAACAGATAATTGAAGAATGGTATGTGTTTTTTTTTGTCATGTACTATAGGTTATGTGTGTGGTAGGTATTGAATTAAATGTAATGCTAATATAGGACCTCAAGAGAACTATCTAGAATATTTTGATAACTAGCAGTATCTTACAATTTTGGTGTGTGCAGTATCAAAATGGGAGTGGCTACTTTGAAATTACGAGACTTCTTGTTAATAAGCAACTAGTAATAAACCCGTGCGTTCGCACATGTTCTGCTACGGGACGCGCATTTATTTCACATGTATATTTCTAATAGAAAAATGTTTGATACCCGTAAAAAATTAATAATTGAATGTATAGAAAAAATCTGGTACCCGTGAAAAAATAATAATTGAATATGTATAGAAAAATGTCCGGTACCCGTGAAAAAATAATAATTAAATGTATAGAAAAATGTCTGGTACTCGTAAAAACATTTAGATCAATAAGATCGTTTAATAAAAATAACTTAGAAATTTAACTAAAATGACATATATTTTTATAAACACGTTTAAATATCTATGAAGTGAGATTTTTTATATATATGCATCAATTATACATACAATTAATAATTAATTTCTATGTATACTTATCATACAAGTTGGCATCCAACTATCATCACTATCATAATTCTTCAAAGAGTATTGCTTTTTATCCCAGAAAAAATTAGATCATTTTATCTACTCATTTAATAAAAATAATAAATTTATTAGAATAATTATTTTAATTATGGGGATAAATTTGAAGATAAAATATATATTTCAATTTTTTTATATTATCTTTAATAACTTTGTATCTTAAATTAAAAATAATTTCAAATAAAAATATTAGATACATAAATAATAAAAAAAACAAAATATTTAGTACGTGTCTGGATTAATACATTATTTTGACTTTTATTTTCTTTAATTGTACAAAAAAATACAATAACTTGTTCATTTGCATGAATTTAAGTGTGGTTACTCGTGCACTCGGACGGTACTGGTGTGTTACACGTGCGTTCGCACATATTCTGATGTGATTTGACGAAAAGTTAAATAACCACAAATTAAAAATAAATAAATTTTAAATGATATAGTAAATTATAATTGGATAAAAGAATGGTTATGTATAGATTTTCTAAAACTAATGGTCTATTAATAGGTTGTGTTGTATAAAACTAATATAAATATTATTCACATAAGTATAAATTAATAAGAAACAGAATAGTTATTAAAATTTTTTTTAAAAGGAAATTAGTTGCAATTGGGATAGTGTTGGATTTCAAGTCATGTTGGGCAAAGAGTTGGCTCATTCTATTGTTATTTGTATTATGTAATTTATTTAAATGATAAAGTATTTATTATTATATAATTTACACAATTAGTATATATATATATATATATATATATATATATATATATATATATATATATATATATATATATATATATATATAAATATAAAATAATAATAATTTTGTTTCGGTAATCATAAAATAATTATGAATTGTTTATATTAGCATATAATATTAATGTCATTTAATTCATCCATTACTTAAGTTTTTCATCCAATATCTTTTTACTTTTATATATATATATATATATATATATATATATATATATATATATATATATATATATATATATATATATATATATATATATATATATATATATATATATATATATATATATATATTTGTCTCATTAGTTTATTTATTTACGCATAAGATATGTCAATTCTTTGATAAACATTTAGTATAAAAAAACACAAAACGGTGTAGAGTCCAATGTTGTTAAATATATAAGACATAATTAAGTGATCATTTTAAAATCAAATGACAAATGATCATTTTATTTTATGTTTGTTAAAATGTATTCATATTTTAAACAAAAATTTATAATAACAGATAGAAAATAATTTCATAGATTTGAAATTCATTTTATTAAATTTATATGGCTTAATCATTATTAATTTAATTTATTTATTTAAAGCCATTAAATTAATTTAAACTACTATATTAAAATGTAACAAAAAGAGAACAATGAACAATGAATATTTGAGATCATGTGTGTCCCTTATTTTTAGAATTATTCTATATAATAAGTATTTCCATAAATTCAAATTTTATCATTAATTTAAATTTTAATATTATAAATTATATTTAATATGTAATAAGAATATTCATAATTGTAGTTAATGTATAATATATTTTTAAATCATTTTAACAAATATCAATTAGTTAATGGATTTGATTTTATCATTTTTGTAAATATAACAACCAATAAAATTTTCAAATATGTCATTATTTCAAAATGCATTAATTTAAATTTTAATATTATAAATTATATTTAATGTGTAATAAGAATATTCATAATTGTAGTTAATGCATAATATATTTTTAAATTATTTTAACAAATATCAATAAGTTATTAGATATTTAATGTTATAAATTATATTTAATGTGTAATAAGAATATTCATTGTATTTTGTTGATTTAGTTGTACAATTTTATCTATTAGTGGTTAGATATAGTGTACTTCTGTTTTTTTCACGCGTTCTTCTGGTATTTCATCAAAGACCATTATTACTCCTCATCTCTCTTCTACAAGACCATTATTACTCCTCATCTCTCTTCTACAAGACCATTATTACTCCTCATCTCTCTTCTACTTTTTTTCACGCGTCCTTCTGGTATTCCATCAAAGACCATTATTACTCCTCATCTCTCTTCTACAAACTAAATTAGCACAATATTAGCACAACCTAAAATTAGCACAATATTTTTCCTGATACAATTATAATTGGTGTTGATCTAATACAAACTAAATTTGTGTTGATATAATATCCAAAATACATATTTGCTTATATCTTTATGAATTTGTCAATGTTGTGACATCCTCATCAAAGTTTCCATAATACATGGGATGACAGACTCCAAACATATAATACAAACCAAATATGTGTTGCTATAACATAAACAACATATTTATCCAGCAAACTTCTTTGATCAGGATCATTTTTATTCAAGATCTATGGAGCAGTTATGTTAGAACAAGAACTGTTCTAATCAATATTCTTAGTTTTGATGATAACAATGTATATGAATTTTGTATAAGACAATGTGGTACTCTAATCCTATGCATTTTCCATTTCAGGAAATATATGATGAGTATGCACAATTCAGCCTAAGAAGCACTGACTCAGAAGGTTCAGTATGCAACATCAGAATATGCTCTCGCAAGACATCAGAAGATGGTCAAGCAAAATCAGAACATGGTCTATTGAAGCATCAGAAGAACTTGAGATCAGAAGCAGAAGCACTGAAGTTCTTATGGTATCACGCTTGAAGTACTTCAAAGTCAGAAGACAAGAAGATGCTCTGCATCAAGCTGTTTGACTCTGATTAATTCAAACATTGTATCTACAAAGATCAGAAGCAAGTACAAGATGGCAGGCTATGCTGACTGACAAAAGGAACGTTAGAAGCTATTAAAGGCAAAGTCAGTTAAAGCAGGAAAAGCAAGGCTCGAGGTAGTTGACAAAAGAGTGAAACATTAAATGCATTGCTGTACGGATCACGCAACACATTAAATTCTCCCAACGGCCATCTTCTCAAAACGCCTATAAATAGTGAAGTTCTGATCAGAAGCAAGGTTACCAATTTACGAACAACTCTTTCAAACTTGCTGAAACTTTGCTGAGCTCAAAAGCTATCAAACTTCATCTTCAACCTCACTTCATTACTGTTGTAATATCTTAGTGAGTTTTAAGCTTAGAACTTAAGAGAAATATCACAGTTGTGATTATAGCTTATTAAGAAGCATTGTAATACTCTTGTAAAAATTTGTTTACATTAATTTGTAAAAAGTTCCTAGAGTGATCAAGGTGTGATCAGAATACTCTAGAAGACTTAGAAGGTATCTAAGTGGAAAACCATTGTGATCAAGGTTGATTAGTGGATTAAATCCTCAGGTGAGGTAAATCACTCTAAGGGGGTGGACTGGAGTAGTTTCGTTAACAACGAACCAAGATAAAAATCATTGTGCAATTGTTTTTATCTTAAGAGTTTTTAAAGTCACACTTATTCAAACCCCCCCTTTTTAAGTGTTTTTCTATCCTTTAAGTTATATTCAAAACAAAGAAATATGAGAACTATTGAATAAAGACCGGATTTATACCTGAATCGACATGGCTTTCTCGTTTGTTTCAAGTTAGTTTCCTGCACATACGAAAAATCGTTCAAATCAATAACAAAATCATCAGACCTAATATGTAAGCTAGGATTAATCCCAATTTTTTCAAAACCGAATTTATACATGTATCGACATAGCTTTCTTGTTTGTTTCAAATTGGGTTCCTACACAAACCAAAATTAGCACAATATTTTTTCTCTACTGATATAATACAAACCAAATTTGTGTTGATACAATATAAACCAAAATATTATAGTTAAAGTTATAATATTCAAAATACATATTTGCTTAATATCTTTATGAATCAGTCAATGTTGTGAAATCCTCATCAAAGTTTCCATAATACATGGGATGCTGGTGATGACAGACTCCAAACATATAATACAAACCAATGTGTTGATATAACATAAACAATATAGTGATTAAACAAACCAATGTGTTAATATAGCTTATTTTACTAGCTTATAGCTTATTTTCCAGACGCTATTTCAAATAGCGTTTTAGCTTATGTCTTATAACTTATTATTTTTTCTTCCTTTTTTATCTTATTTTTTTAATTAAAATCCATTTTTAACCCTTATAATTTATTTTAATTTAAAATAAAATAATTATATATTAAATATCTTTTATGTCATTTTACATTTATAAGTTAATTGAATCGCTAATTTTACCAAACACTTAGCTTATAAGCTATCAGTCTCAATCATCCACTATAAGCTATAAGCCATCAGTCATAAGCTATAAGCTAGCTTATCAGTCAACTGGTATTTTTACCAATCAGACCCTATACCTGTATCCACATAGCTTTCTTGTTTGTTTCAAGTTGGGTTCCAACACAAGCCAAAATTAGCACAATATTTTTCCTGTACTGATATAATACAAACAAAATTTGTGTTGATAAAATACAAACCAAATTTGTGTTGATATAATATAAACCAAAATATTATAGTTAAAGTTATAATATCCAAAATACATATTTGCTTAATATCTTTATCAATTTGTCAATGATGTGAAATCCTCATCAAAGTTTCCATAATACATGGGATGATGGTGATACATGGGATGATGGTGATGATAGACCCCAAACATATAATACAAACCAAATATGTGTTGATATAACATAAACAATATATTGATCAAACAAACTTCTTTGATAAGGATCATTTTTATTCAAGATCTATGGAACAGTTATATTCAAAAGAAAGAAATATGAGAACTACTGAATAAAGACCAGATTTATACCTGGATTGACATGGCTTTCTATTTGTTTCAAGTTAGTTTCCTGCATATACGAAAATTTGTTCAAATCAATAACAATACCATCAGATCTAATATGTAAGCTACGATTAATCCCAATTTTTTCAAAATTGAATTTATACCTGAATCGACATGGCTTTCTTGTTTGTTTCAAGTTGGGTTCCTACACATACAAAAAGTTGTTCAAATTAATAATGATACCACCAGATCCAACATGTAAGGTACGATTAATATCATTTTTTTCAGACAACGTTACGAGAAAACGAAGAAAGACGGGGAAGAAGATATAATTTTTTGGGAAAAAAATTCAAACAACATCATAGAGAAGAGGAGGAAAGACAAGGAAGAAGGAGAAAGAAGATGAAGAAAGAGGAGAAAGAAGAAGAGAGAAGAAATAGGAGAAAAAAATGAAGAAAGACAAGGAAGAAGGAGAAAGAAGATGAAGAAAGAGGAGAGAGAAGAAAGCGAAGAAAGATGAAGAAAGTGGAGAGAGAAGAAAGAGAAGAAAGATGAAGAAAGAGGAAAAAAATCAATCTTCCATTGCTCTGTGATAGGGTTTAGATGTGGGTAAAAGAAATGAGCAAAGAAAATCAGATGATTTGACAACACAATATGGAAAAGGCATTGGATTAGAGGAGAAGCAGGAAAAGGAAGTCTGCACCATACTGCCAATAGAAGGGGATAGCAAATATTTGTCTTTCCAAGAAAAGATTTTAAATTAATTGATATTATATTTATCTTTCCAAGAAGCAGTGTTAAAAACTTTGGCAAAGCATACAAGCTGAATGAAACGCGATGATTGTAAGAAAGCAAGACCAAATAGTGGAAGGGGGAGAAGATGTCCACGTGGATCAATATAGAAGCAAATGGGGTATTTAGGTATTTTCCAGAACAGGTTTTTTTTCTTATATTGTAGATTACTTTGGTTTATCCCCCTTTTCATTTTAATTAATTGCAGGACATACTTGATCTTGCCAAATATGCAACTATTCCTATCATCAATGGTTTGACAAACTACAACCATCCCGTCTAGATAATGGCTGATGCCCTTACTATGATTGAGCACATTGGTCGGTTTGAAGGAACCAAGGTCAGTTTGTGTTTGTGTTGTTTGTCTTGAATTGTTTGCTTCTTTCTATTTTCTTCATTTGATCATTTAATCCACGTGTATCATTTTACTAAAGACACAACTCAGAACTAAATGGTATATAGTTTTAATTGATCCATTTTGCTTTATAGCGTTCTTTGTATTTGACTACTTTGATACACTAATTATATGCCAACCCTTTTGTAACTTGGTTTTGCATTTTATGTGTATAGCAAATTCAAACTTTGGGGAACCCTTCTTCTTGGTCATACACGAAAGAGAGAAAATGAAACGTGAACACTTGAATGAACTTTTCCTTGATCTTGCCAATGCTCTTGGTAACCTCTTATGCCTAGATTGCTTATTTTGAGTGTGTTTAAATTTTACAATGGTGCTACCTGCTAGCTTATTCAACGTGACTGTTGCTCCAATTTTTCTCAGTATGCCATATGACATTTGACATTTTGCTTAAATTTGACTTTATGCGCCTTTTGTGGTGGTGAATGGGGATAGATCTCAATGATCCGAACAATGGAAAGCCTTCTATATTGTGTGAAGCTTCTAAGCTTCTAAAGGACTTGCTCTGTCACATTCAGTCCCTCAAGAAGGAAAACGTCTCTTTGTTGTCTGAATCTCAATATGTAAGATTTCCACTCTTTTTCTTTCTTTGATCCATAAGTTTACCCTGTTGAGAAAGTACTGCATGTTGAATTTTGATGTGTACCGGGAAAAGCTTTTATCATTTTTTAGATGATTTGAAGTCCATTTTTTTGTGTAATCGTTTAGACAGGTACTTTAGCTTATTATCATTTTGTCACACTTTAGAAATTGATACTTTGATGTCACAATGAGCCTATTCTTCTACCTGCGTGTAATTCATGCGATTGGCTTAATTAGGCAGGTGACTGTGGAAAAAATGAGCTCAAGAAAGAGAATATTAGCCTAGAAACTCAAATTGAGAAGCTTCAAGGAGAGATACGGGCAAGGATAGCTCATTCAAAACATGACCTGAATGCACCTCCTCAACTGGAGCTTGAGCTGCCAAAGCAGACAAAATTTGCAAGATATGGTCTCCAAATGCCTACCGTAGAACCTTCATTGCAGCAAGGACCTACTGTTTTGGTTGTTCCTTTTCGTCCAGATCTTCAAGCTACTTTTCCAGCTCCTAACGTTACTGATCTCATGTCTAACCCTACACCTGTTATCAGTAAACCACATGCCAGATATCCCACACCAGCAGATTCATGGCCATTGCAACTGCTTGGAGAGCAACCAACAGAGTAAGACTTCTTAATAGTGTAAGTTCACAGGCATGCTAATGTTAGTCTCAAACTTTATTTCTTTTTACACAATCACCACTTCTCAAAAATAAGGAACAAGAAAACTGCAGACTACAGAAATTCTTGAGAGTGAATTTATTGCATTTTTTCTTGTACTACACAATTAAATCATATATAAAATTCGATGTTCTATATTATTGATTTAAATGACTGGTAAAACATACACTTATTTGTATCTGTGATTGTCTTGACAAAATATATATTTTTAACTTTCATTATTGATCTCAGAACTGGAATCATTATTGAGTTTCTGTATTTGGGGATGTTGATGGACTGGAATCATTATTGATTTTCTATATTTGGTGATGTTGAAGATCGAGAAGTACCCAGGTAAGGGATGAGAAAAGTTAACTTAGAGGAAGACCAGGCTTTAAATCTCACCACCACATGCTTATTTTGAAGACTTGAGTTCCATCGATGAGTCTGAAGCTGAAGCTGTTTCTAAGATTCGTAAGACTCCGAAGGTTAAATTTTCGAATGTGTGTTAAACTTTTGAACCGGTAGAGGAATTACTATCACCTGAAGCCTCCTTTGAGCTTCGTCAACCGCAGGTAACTAAAGTTGAGTTACTGCAAGACTACTCTCCCGGTGAGTGTTCGATTCTTCGTATCTCTAATTATAAACAACGTTTTTGAAATTGGAATAACTATTAGCTCTATCTACATAATGTGATATGTTGGTTATAATCCATATTGCATTTTTATGACAAAAATTCGTAATAAATTCATGAGATAATGAAGTGTTGGAAGATGCTGGAGTGTCTTAGGAAGTAGAATTGTTGTTCTTACGAGTATGTTTCTCTATATTAAATAGTGATAATTTTGTTTCTTTCATCAATAAAATTTGTATGATCTCAAACGATAATGTGGTAGGATGTTGACAATATTGGAGTAGAAAAGAAGTTTCTGAAGCTGAAAAGAGATTTTGAGTGTCACACAAAAGAGGTAGCAGTAACAAAGAGGGAGTTATGGGAGCTCAAGATGGAGAATCATAAAAAAAGTCGTGAATGTCAAGAAGCTTTGAAATCCTTAAAGGAGCTTCAGAACGACCTTTATATTAAAATATGATTATTATACCCCTCTATTTAACTATAAAACCGAGGTTAATTATCATCTCCTTTAAATCATCAACTCAGTTTTGGATTAAAATCAAGGTGAATAATTGTTTTAAAAATATTACATTGTTTACACACAATATTAAGATAAATTTTTTACAACAAAGCTTTTCAAAAGTAAAGTTCCCTTCTTTGTGTAAGTTGAAGCTCCCTTTTCTGTTTAAGTTCTAACTTCTAAAAGAATGATGCTTGAATGTCAGAACTTTGCATTCAAATTCACCATTTTTTTAGTAGTCTATTTGTTTGAAGAAGGGAAATGTACAATAAATATTTGAAGCAAGATTGATTTTCTGCACTTGCAATCTATCAAATGAGCAATCACCATTTTTGAGTAGTCTGTTTGTTTGAGGAGAGGAACTGTACAATAAATCTTTGAAGCAAGATTGATTTTCTGTACTTGCAATCTATCAAATAAGCAAAAATACAACAATAACAACAACATTAACACCATTATGTGAGATAGATTGCAATAGCAGAAAAATATTTTGTTCTAGATAGAAGAACATTGCAAATTTTTCTGTCTTGCAATCCTTCCCAAAGAATGATGCATGCGAGTTTGAGGCGGCATACTATAAGAAAGGATTAGTTTAAATTAAATTTGACGAGTGTTTCTATAGTGAAATCTGATTATTTGATCCCTCGGTTATATCGAAAAATCGAAGGGTTAGTTCATTTAGTTTCCACTTATAAACAAATAAAGATATAAACTGCAAAAGCTGGGATTCGAAGTGTGTCCTGATTTTTTTTCCCCTCGGTTATTTTAAAAAACCGAGGGAATATGTTGTTTTTATTTTTATAAAAAATAAAACATGGCGCGCCTAGGCATAATACCTCATTTTTTTCTGGCCGGGGTGAAAGCTTCGTCATGAAATATATTATTTGTAGTAGTGATACTAAAATGTTAATGCATAAGGAGTAAACTAGTTAATTTGGTAAATCAAAGTGAAAATGTATTAATTGATGGATGAGAAGAACACAAACTTGGGACAAAATAAGGGTATGATAGGGAGAAATGCTTGTCGCGTAGTTCTCCTAGTTGGACTTGACGACCATGTCGTCCATGTATACATCAAATTTTTTGCTTGTTTCTTCCTTGAAAACTTTGTTTATCATTCTCTGGCATGCTTCTTCTACATTTGTTAGTCTAAAGGGCATCACGTTGTATTGGTTGTTGGCTTGCTCAATCATTAAAGTTGTTTTCTCTCTATATTTAGAAGTGGATACATATTTTGGGGCACGCTCAATTCATAGACATGTAATCAATGTGAATCCTTCTTGACTAGTGGTTGCAAAATAGGATGGGCCCGTTGGGCTTGCCCTTTTTCCCTACACTTATTTGCAGGGCGAGCTAAGGTTTTAGGCACACACCTTATAATTTGTCCGCCTAGTTTTTTATGTGGGCACAAGCATTATCATAATTTTTTTATATTCTTAGGCTAAAAGGTGTAGTGACCGTGGCCCAATTTCAATCCTTCCTCATTTTTAAGCATGCACCCTACATAATGCATGCCCCGTTTTTTGCGAGCATTTGCGGGGCAGGCATGAGCGTGGAAGGAATGCTGGTTTGCCACCCTTATTCTTGACCAATAACACATTAGAGCGTCATTCGGTATATCTTACTCCGAGGATAAAGTTAGCATCAAGGAAGCTCTGGACCGTGTTCATGGTTGCTTCGGGCTTTTCAATGGACTGCAGCGTCTTTCGCTGGAATAAAAATCAGTTACAAGGATCGATATTGAATTGATGGCATGCCACACTGAATCTATACTTAACATTTAGCAGGGAGAAATCACGAAGAGGTTAGCATTTTCCTTTAGCCACTCAACGAGCCCTTTCTTTATTCAAGCTGGTAGATCAAGTGATCATGATAGGTAATCATTAAGTTGTATGTCTTCAAACTCGCCATTCAGAGTCAGAATCAAGGAACCCATCTTGTCCCCATTTAATATTCTAAGCTCATTATCTTGCCAGATTTCATCCTCCTATATGTCAAGATCGACTAAGTTGGTTACTTCACCGACCTTCTTCCTCCTTTCTTCATGGGACGACACTAGATGCCAGGAAGTTCTAAAGTATTGCCTCATGTGTAAGGCTAGCTTCACAAAGATAAGTTTTAACAAGGATTAGCTTACCGAAACCATTATGGTATTTAATCTTCAAATCGACCGTAGAGACTATGATGTTCAGCATTAGAAAAAAGATCTCCCAAGAATGTTGTTGTAGACACTTCCACAAGGAACCACGAACAAAAGAACATAAACAATTCTCACGTTCTCTGTTTGTTAGAAGGAAATCAATAGGTCTAATGATCCTCAGGGTTGTGTTGAATAGTCGTTGAAATCTAGGAGGCTCATGCCTTCACATGACTTTAGATCTTGCATGCATCACCCTAACTTCATGAAGATTCTTAGATACATTAGGTCGCATGAACTTCCATCGTCAATGAGGATCTCTAACACCGATTCATTTTTCATGATGACAATTACGACTATCAGAAGTATCGCGTTAGGAGTTCCATCCCCTTTTTCATGGTCCCGAAACCCTAACATTGACCTATCTTTCAGATGTTTCTTGATCTGCTTATTGCTCTGTGGTGGAGGCTCTTTCTCTAGACAGACATAGGCTAATCATATCTAAAATGAAGATTGGAGATGATTTGGAAGGATCTAAGGTGCTCTTAGAAGTAGGACTTAGTGTTTGTTTTTCATCTTAGCGTGATTGTTACAACAATCGTGATTTGAATCTGAAGAATCTCACTGTAGAACTTTATAGGAATCAGAAGTCGATTCCTATAAATGGTGTTCAATTCCGAACTTGAAATTATCGGTGAAATGATGAGATTATGTCTTGCTGCAGCATAGATGTGCTTCGACTACGACAAAAAAAGGGGATGACCAACAACTTCAGCACTTCAACACTTAAGTCAATGAGTTAATAAAGACAAAAATGAGACTGAGAACGAATTTTGAATCCTACTTTTTTATCATATGAGATATCTTATATTTGAAGATTATTTGAGATGTTCAAGATGTGAATCACTTGTGAGGCTTTTTTTTTTTTTTTTGTTGAAGACCTTTGGACCAGCCCATAACATGGTTATATCATACCAAACACACTATAAAACCAATTTTACAAGAAATAGCTACACTAATTAATATAAAGAATGTCACTTTATATCCTAGGGTTGATAACTCTATTTTCATATGACTTACTCAACTGCTTGAGACTAACTATCTAATATATTACCTTGTCCCAATGCCATATCTAGATTTTCGACCATTTTTGCAAAACATCTAAGCACCCAAGTTGAGTACCAAAAACCACCAAAGGGAGAAAAATAATGTTCAATCCCCAATCTCCCAAAGAACAGTTATGATGCTATAATACAGTACTTGGGACAACACTGTCTCTCTTTTTTGAGCTATCCTTTTAAGAACCACGTGTTTCTTTGTGGTCACAAAAATTTCAACCTCCCAGTAGTAAACTATTTGCAATAATTTGCCACATATACTTCACCAAAAGCCAAAATAAAATCATTATTGGTGTCATGGGCAATGAATAATATCAATCACACAATTTAAATCATTAGCAAAAGTCCATTTAGATTGATGAAAATTGACCCCTCAGACTTTTGATATTTACGAAGAGGTATAGTAAAGAACTTCCTAGAGAATTTGTATATTTGTATATTTCACAATAGAACACGCAACCATCAATCAAAACTTGGATGCATTATTAATATTTTTGGTGGTTTTGTTGTGAAGCATTAAATTGAGAGATGAGGAATAAGCTTAGGTAAACAAGCTTGAATGGCTGGTAGATTACCTGGTGTTGGATTGTCACCAAGGAAAAAATCAGAACAACATCACAACAGACATGAAAATTATTCTAACTATAGAGACTCTTACCTAAGAAAATCATTGGATTTGGATGCACCATGGACTTCAATTACTACTACCTTAGATGAAAATGCTTTCAAAGCCAAACAAAGACTTGAGAAGAAACTTGGTTCCTTCTTTTCTTCTTCCAGGTATAGTTTCTATCTTCTATTTTCTGAGACTAGGTTGCTAGATTTATGCAAATTTTAATTTAATTTAATTTAATTATCTACATGTTTCTTATGTACACTCACATGTTTAATTAAGAAAAGAGATTAAGAAAACATGTCTAACAAGGATTTAAAATTTTAATCTTTTTTCCAAAGTGAAGAAAATCAAGGATGTTCACATGATTAATTTTGTTATCAATTCAATATGATTATGCCTCATTCAACCATTTATAATGAGTTATGTGGTTATTTTTTTTTATGTAGCACCGACAGTCCAGTAAAATGTATCCATGTTCGAGTCGATGATAAACACCTATATCAATATTAATATTTATGATTACGTTTAATTTTTTTTAATTATTACTGATATCGTTGTGTCAGTGACATGGGGTGTCATGCTTGTACATTTTATTTTTGTTTATATTAATTAATAAATAGTTAGGTCATTTTCTTATGACAGGTCAAGTGAACAAAATCCTAAAAAAGAAGAAGAAAGTAAAAGCAGGTTTCAGAAGAAAGACACAGGATTAGGTCGAAAATTACTAGAGAGTGCATGGTTATTACGTGGAAATAGGTTTAAGAAAGAGAGAAATGTTTGTGCTGTGTGCCTAGAAGATTTCCATCAAAATGAAGAGGTTATGAATCTCTCTTGCTCACATAAGTATCATTCAGCATGTCTTCTCCCTTGGCTTGAAAGACATCCTCATTGTCCTTATTGTAGGACTGTTATTGAGCCAAAGGATTAAGCTTTTGTGCTTTTTGTTTGGAAATTCACTTCTTGTTGAATGTTGAGATTAATGAAAACAGAAACAGAGGACTGTGTTTCTTTCTTTCTTTTTTCCCTCCTTTATAATTTATGAACAGTGTGCTGAGTGTTAGTTGTTAGTACATTCACAAAAAAAAAAAAAAAAACTATTATAAGAGCACTCCACTTTTAAAATATGGTTAAAACTTATAAGCAATGAATCATAAATGATAGCATAATTTTCGCTTATACTTTGCTTAAATTGATAAATCCCACCCTAACTTATAAACAATATATCACTATAAGATGCTCTAATTTAAGGCTCAAATTATCACTATAACTTGCTTAAATTAATAAATCTCTCCTTAACATATCACTCTTAAATACTCATTTCATCCGTGGAATAGTTGTTAACCGAGGAAGGTAGAAGAAGTAAGAGAAATAGCTAAAAAATTCCGAAATTTTGTTATCATTTTAAGAGATTGACGAAGTCAGAGAAATGATCTGTATTTAGGATTTAGAGGCAAGGCAAAGAGCGACGAGGAGATATAATACCAAGGTGAATTCTAAAACAATGAAGGAAGGATACCTAGTACTAAATCATGTAGCCACGTTAAACAAGAAGGGCAAGTTGTTTCCCAACTAGGAGGAATCTTCCCATATAGAATAAAAGTGTCTTAACTTTACAATGTCCCAGGTTCTACCTCTTAACCTTCTAAGCTTTCTAATTTACAAGCTTTCAATGAGAGTCTTTCCTAGACGCCCGCCGATTCCATGCAAGAGATTATAGTGCGGGTTGAATGATAGATAAAGGGTGAGGAAGGAAACTTTGATAAGAAGTCAAGGGATGTGAAGGAACGAAGCACTAGTGGATCTGAATACTCCCCCAACATATGAATCATTTTGTGTCATTCATATATGATAGGGCGACCTTGAAATCCACCAGGAAGCCCATAGAGAGCTACATGCCATTCAACACCATACGAGAGCAGATTTCGCATGAAGTATTTCAAATGAACGACATCTTGCACCCTCTAGCTCTCAAGAGGGAAGTTATATGTAACAAATCAAACAAGTAGTGTAAGTACCACAAATTAAAAAGGCATCATACAGATAAATGACACCAACTAAAGAATGAGATAAAATGCCTCATTCAAGAAGGACATTTGAGAAGGTATGTTTAAAGAACCTTTCAAGGTTCCATAAGTAGGCCACGTCCCTCATAATGAGATCAGTTTAAAAGCCCCCAACCGAGGATGGATAAGGATCTAGAAGAGATGTGTAAGGACAAACGAGCCTTCTAGACACAAAACACGATAACTAGAGGATTTATTGGGGGAGGAGAATCTAGTTCCTCTCGTAGAACATATGCACGCCAAGTGATGCACTTGGTGGACTTGCCTCCAAAGTTAAAGTCAACTTCTAAACCAAAAATCAACTTCTCATGCGGAGATTGTTTTTCCTCATCAAGACAACCTCATTGTCTTAAGTATGCAACTATTTTATTTGGGCGTCAAGCATGGCTTGATGGATTCCAGAAGTTTGATAGATATCCTCGATTGGGACTCTTTTGAGATATTGAAATTGGATCGAGATGATCTACAATCATTCAGAGGCTCCCTCATATTTTTATCGAGTGAGCATATCCAATTCGAGGGCTACATCTCCCTTAATATTATTCTCAAAGTACACAAAAATGCTAATACGATAAAAGTGAGATAACTTGTCACTAACGCCCCTTCATCGTATAATATCATCATTAAACGTCTCGCTCTCAACATTTTATAAGCCACTTTGTCATTTGTCTATCTAAATATAAGTACCCCTAAATGATGGGAGAATATACATTATGAAAATGGATCAAGAAATGGTTCGAAAATGTTATAAAGATGGCCTGAGAATCAAAAGGGCAACGATGGTTATCAGCTGCACTAAAACTTGACCCCAATAGAGGGAACTTTGTTGACCTATACCATATTGGAATATTTGTAAGAAAGGCGGATACCTATTGAAGATTTAAAGGAATTTCATATAGGTCCCCATGATTTCCAAACAAAAAATTAGGCACCTCCCTGAAGGAGAGAAAAGAAAAGGAACTTATCATCGTGCCCCATTAAAACATAGACCTATTTTCTTGGGTTCCCTTAAAACATGTTGCAGATTGACGCCATGGTTGTGTGCTACCGTCTTGCTTTCAACGCCTCAATCAAATCATTGATTCGAAAGAAGCATAATATGGTGGAGGAAATAAAGGAGCTTGTGGATGAAGAAATCAAAGAGTTAATGGAGGCAACATTTACCAAATAAATCAAATACCCTGTGTGATTGGAAAACATTGTAATGGTCAGGAAGTCATTAGGAAAATGTAAGATGTGTGTATATTTCACTGGGCTTAACCTGGTGTTCATGAAGGACCCATGTCCTTTGCCCAACATTGATAGGTTAATTAAAGGTTCATTATGGTAAACGACATTGAACCTAGGGAAAGCTATGTTTTCAAATCAAATAGGGTGGAATCTCAAGGCATTTGTTGACGTCACGGTTGTGAAGACCTTTGATGGGAGTAACTAGTGCGACGACCTTGAAGACATCTTGAGGTCGATCGAGATATAACATGCCCTTAAATCCTACCAAATGTTTATTTGGGTTCTCGGAAGGAAACTTCATTGGGTTTTGCTAGCAACACTAGGATAGAGGAAAACTCGGACATGTGTTAGGCCATCATCAATACGAGGAGCATGAAATAGTAAAAGAAGTTCAGCAGCTGAAAATACACCTTATCTCTCTCTCTCTCTCTCTCTCTCTCTCTCACGAGATATAAGACGTTCCACTTCTTCACCATAATGAAGAAGAAATAGAAATTTAAGGGGACTGAAGAGTGTCAGTAAGCCTTGGTGACCTCTCTGATATTAACCAATTCAATATAAGGGACCCTTCTATTTTTATAGTTATCAACAATATGTGTTTACCAATTAGCTCCAAATACAATTAACTCGAACTATAGGGGGAGGGGGTGAATTGTGTTAATTGAAAAACGATATTCAATTTTAAAAATTAACTAATAACCACGACTCCTCTTATACAAACAATAAAAAGCCTCATCAAACCTCAGCAGCTCGACTCCTCTTTTCTCCCTAAAATCCAATTTCTCCATTGAAATCATGTAGCGTAACTACTGGGTGGTGTGTTGAGGTCTCTCCTCTACACCACCTTTTCATCTTTGGGTTGTCTGTTGTGGTTTCTCCGACTTTTCTTCGGTGTTTTCCGGTGACAGCTAGTCCTCTGGTTGTATTCCGGTTGACGGTTTTGGTTCTTAGCTGCTCCGATTTGGTGCTGGCGTCGTTCTCTACGGGCAGATCTTCAGATATGGAGTTGTGGTGTTTCCTTCGGTTTTTGTGGTTTTCAATTGTGTTCTCTTCAGAGCTTTTGCTGAAGCTTCTTCTCTGATGGATCCTTTGTAGGTTTGTGTTTTTGGTGTTGAGTTTGTTTCCTAATTTTTTGATTCTCTGATTATTCCATATCTATTGAGATCTACAGGTTTTACGATTTTAGGTTTGTCTCTCTGTGCCGACACAATCTTTTATCTGCATCAGTCTTCGTCATTGATGTGGGTTTGGTTTCATTTCCGTTTCATTCATTTTGAAGTGGATTGTAAGACTCGAAAGAGTCGTTTTACTTGCTGGTTTTTTACCAGGGATTGTTGGTTCGTGAATCAAGACGTGTTGGCGATTGGTTCATACACCATGTTGAAAAGTGAATATTCACACTCGACTCTTTTGCTATTTGGTTTCGCGTCTGTAAGCGGGTTTGCTGGATAGTGTTCGGTCGTGTGTGTGTTTTTATTTTAGTTTGTTTTGATATATTTGTATACCTTTTTGGGTTGTTTTTGTTGATTGACTGAGTTTTGGTTTATATCCCCTCAGTCCGTTGTACTTTCTTTTAATTTTATATATATTAGTCTTTATAAAAATAAAAAAAGAGTTATTTAATTTTATATATATTAGTCTTTATAAAAATAAAAAAAAGAGTTATTTAAAACTTTACACCAAGAAATAAGATTGAAAGTGACCGAACTTCACCTAAATTGCTTACGGGCCTACCTCAATGTTGTACATTCATCGACTCATGCGACAATGCTAGTAATTCGAAGCCGTATAAGTTACAATATAGCTTGTAAATTACTCACGTACAAAGAATCCTAGGTTTCAATATATGTACTACCCTAGCTCCTTGGTTATTAGATTTTTTTTTTCTAAAGTAGTAGAGAAAAATACAAGATAAGGAATCAAATCATAAACAGTGTGAAGAACATGATAGATTGACGGAGATGGACCCTCTTTGGTTAAATATATTTTTGTGAAATCTCAGCCTTCTTTTTTAAAAGTATGCAATAAAATTACTTAAAAATTATTAGAAGGTGGGAATTTTTACCGGATTTCCTATGCTAAAAAAATAATTTAAAAAAAAAAAGAAAAGTGCTTTTTTTCTTACAAAAATATGGAAAAATGAAAGAAAAAGAGAATTAAGAAAAATTTTAGTATATATATATTTAAAAATATTAATTTAGTTAAAAAATATTTTTGTACAAATAAAATTTGTTTCTAATATCTTTTGATTAAAAAAATCTTAATTACAATTTTAATCTACATACTTTATTATAAGATTCACAGAATTAATTATCTTAATTATCTTTCACAAGTTTGCACTGAAAATTGATAATGTGTTTCACAAATATTCCTATAGAGTGATTTGTTTCATTTCATAACTGACTAGTTATATAAACATAGATATATCATTAAATTTGAACGTAACATATATGAGAGAATTAAAGTTATTTAAATTCAAAATAGAAAGATTAGTTTTCATTTTGTAAATGACCTAAAATAAAATGATCGAAACTAGACCTATAACAACACGAATGATTCAATCTGCAACGGGCTTGTGCCTTTAATTTAGTGGGTCGGAGCAATAAACCCATAATTAAGACAATTTTTTTATAGACTCTCTTGGGGAAAATCCCTGCTGAAAACTCCAAAATATTCATAATTTCGGAGATGCATTTTCGAAGTCTTTTTTTTTTTTAAATTTTTTCAGAATTCGGAGACGCATCTCCAGAAACACCAATTTATAGGTGTTTCTGAAGATGCATCTCCAAAAATACCTATTTTCATATTTTTGGGTATTTTCGGAGATGCATCTCTGAAATATGCAGGAAGTTAATTTTTTGTTTTCTAAATAATGGTTAGTCACGTATTTTAAATTAAACGACAATGCAAACGATAATGCTTAATGTAAACAGTGCTTGATATAAACTAAATATAACACGCAAATTGGAATAAAATACTAATATTATATATACAAAAAATAGTGTACGTAAATGTCAAAATAATACAACCCGAATACAAAAAAGTCAAGAATAAAAAATAAATAGGCAACTGCTACTAAGTATGCCTAACCCTAACTCCTTGGGACCTCCTCTGCCTCGTATATGCCGCCGCACCGGCCGTGTCACCGACCATCCTCTCCATGATGGCTACTGCCTCTGGACCGCCGTGCTCAATGATACTTCGGTCCAATGCGTCCTGCCCAAACATCTCTATCCGTTGGCATATCGGCAAGAGATCAATGGCATGGTCATCTTCGACCTGCTGGTTCTCCAAGATCTCCTCGTGTGCTGGCCTAGGAGCTCCGGGAGTATCGGGTGTCATCAGAGGATGTGATACCCGATAGAACCATGTCACGTACCCCTCTACACAGTGCCACTCCTGGGTGGCCTCCATACTCCGATACTCCTCTAGGAGCAAATGATGCGCCCAGTCCTCAAATATAGCAGTGAGCTCCACTCGGGTAACTGTGTAGGAAGCAGCCTCAAACGGTGACCTCGGTATCATTTGCACACGTCCTCCAGTTGGAGGCTTCATTCAGCTTCTGGTATAGGTATACCAGGATATCTTCCCCCTAGTTCCATCGGTCAATGGTAGTCAGGTCCATAAAGTAGCGGAGATATGTCATGTCGATGTAGGTTGCACTTTTGTCCACAAAGAGTGCAGTGCCTACCAAGAACATGAACTAGCACCGCAGAGCGCAAGCATAGTGATACTCTATAAAAAGCCTGTCACCCTCCTACTCAGACTCCGTTGCCACCACCAAGTGATTCTCATACAGCTCTCTCAAGTTGGAGAATTAGATATGGGCCCCACTCGTCACCCGACACTCATAATCAGCCATGTTTGGATCCATACCCAGATAGTCGACCATCCACTAAATCGCCTCGACCCTCTATATCCGGGAATGGTGCAGCAACCTCCCTCTGATCGGCAGGTGGAGCAGACACTGAACATCGTGCATCTCCGAAAACACCTTTTTTACTTTTAAAAAAATGATTTCGGAGATGCATCTCCGAAATCACTCTTTTTTTTACTTCGGAGATGCACTTCTGATATATAAGGACATTTTTGGAATTTCGCTGTGGTTCCTAAGAAGGTTAAGGGGTGGATAAAGAAATTGTCAAATTTAAATGCGCTAAAATTTAGTTGTCTAAACCCCTCCTTTTGCAGGCTACAATTATTCGATTTGACTCAAATTATATTTAATATTTACTTTTTTAATCAAAATTTTTTTATTAATACAAAAAAAACATAAACTAAAAACTAAAATATGTGTCTAAAAACTTAGGCAATGGTTGAATAAATGTTCTATAAAACGCAAAAAGGAAGAAGCTTAAATCAAGAAAATAAACTGCAGCCTATGCCAAATTCATGAAACCATAGCCTGTTTGAGAAATAGGCTATGAAATTTTGTTGATGTTTGCCCAAAACTCCAAGAATCAATTTGGTGGAGGGGTATAATGTTAGTGTGTAAAGACCCTCAAGGACTCATGAGAAAAATCACAGTAAAGTTGGGAGAAGGAAATGTGGCTCAGTTCTGGAGTTATTGCTGGTTGGGGAGGGGTTGTTTGGCTGATCAATTCCCAAAGTTATACTAGGAATGTTCATTTAAAAATATATGTATCATTAGTATGGGGTTTGTCATGGTGAAGTGTGGTGCTGGAAGATCATCCACGAGGAAGAAGTTCTTGGGAGGGAGGCCACTAGTGAATTTGAAGATTTGAATGTGATGCTACATAACATATCTCATGTCGCGAATACTACTGATGTGATTATTCGGCCTTTTGATACTTCAAAAGTTATTACACTGAGGTCTTGTTATGATAACTTGAATCAGATCTTAGGTGTTAACTTAACGGATGAACAAATGAAACTGGGGTTAAGCATCATTTGGGGGGGGGGGGCTCACGTCTCTTTGAAATTGAAGATTTTCGGTTGAAGGCTACTGTAGGATAGGCTGCTTTCAAGGTTGCAACTATTAAGAAGAGGAATTATCACAGAGAGTAAAGATGCTTATTGTGTATTTTTTCAATCGCAAATGGAAGATTTAAATCACTTACTTTTGCACTACTCAAAGTTGAAGCTACTATGGAGGAAAATTCATATTTGGTAGGAGTTAGATATTCCCTTTGTGGAGGGTTGTTGTAGTCATTTGCTAAAGTGTCTTGATTTATTGACTGGAAAGATATTTAGAGGCAAGGTAGGTGTTATTTGGTTGACAACTTGTTGGTGTATATGGAAGCACAGAAATGACATTATTTTTGTTCTGGACTGGGCCTGAGGCTGACCAACCTCGGGCAGGGCCCAGTCTAGCTGTTTACGGTGATTTCCGGTAAACAACCGCTAGTCTTCCAAACTATAATAAATATGATTTGGTTACTCGCAGGATCGACTAGATTGATCCTAGGACATAGTCAAAAAGATTGTTATTGATTGTCATTCGGACCATATCTATGATTCATCTTGTCAATAAGAATTACTTCGAACGAAACAAACAAAATTAGCAATCACTTCGTTATACACGTGAGTATAACTTCAGCGAAAGGTAAGTCAAGATAAAATATGAGACGAAACTGTAAAAGTGCAAAAATCTTAAAGTGCAGAAATGTTAAATACTTCAAAGATAAATGACATAAAAATAATGAGTACAAAAACGTAAATGGCAAGAAGTAAACGAAATGCAATAATATTGAAAGATACTTGAAAATAAAGGGAAAATACACATGTATTAAAATGGTGGTGTCATACGTACATTTCTCAGCGAACTCTTTCTCTTTAACACTTGATACTTGAGTAATATGTGAGTGATTTGTACAAAATGAACACACGGAATCCTAATATTAAGACCCTTATTTATACTAGTTTCGACCTTAACGGTCCTACGCTAATCTAATGCCACGTTTCTCATAAGAACCTCAGGAACGCCATCTGTCTTTAGACAGTTACGAAACCGTCTTCGAATTTCAAATCCTCCCGCCTAAGTCCTTCTTCGACGCGTGGCAGTGTATTTAACATTAAAACACTAAAAAAGCACGCTAAGTGTCAATACTTAACATATTTCGCGAAATCTGTCTAAGTCTTCGAAGACATATACTCCTACTAGCTTCAGCATTCACTATCTTCGTTATAACTTAGAAATCTTCATTCTCGAAGCATGGCCATCAGGAGCCATTTTTATCTTCAAAGATGGTCATCAGTAACCATCCTTCCTTCGAGTTTTTGTCCTTCGAAGGACCATGTTTGCAAAACGAAATCTTCAGCTAACAAATTGCCCCCAATAAATGCATGTTTCGAAAAACAAGAGAAATAGGCGTTTCTTGTCGTCATAAGATTTCGTCCCTTACTTATCTTTGAAAGTTCCAAGATTTCTGACTGACGTCATAATCATTGATGACCCTGTTTCCAAAAACGTCTTGTCATTTTCAAAGATGTCTTCTCATAACTTATATTCCCACGTTTTTGACCTTACTTCTTGATCATTACTCCTACATACTAGGAGTAAAGCTAATTTATTCGACCGCCGTTGGATTAAATCAATGCCTGCCGCGTGTCCCTTGGTTTTTACCCAAAAGATTTAAAAGGGTTTCCGTTAAACCTTTAAATACTTGACCTTGCACTTTTATACACCTTTCACTCCTATTTCTTCATTCTCCTTCAAAAGAACAACTTCAGTCCCTTCAAAACCTATTTTCTTAATCAAACTTCTCCATGGCTTCACCTTCAAATGTTCTTCATCCTGTTCTAAAGCTCCAAAATCCAACGCAGTTAGGAGAACAAGAACACATACCAAACCCTAATACTGCAGAGGCGCGCGCTATCTACGCTTCTCAGGTAATCGTCCCCTTTGAACTTTCTGGAAAACCTCTTGCTTTTATGGGTCCGTTACCAGGCGAAAACAATCCATCTATGAACAAATTCTTTCCTGCTTATTATAAAAGTAGACCCTTAGTTAGTAAGATTAAGATAGATGAAGATGGACATTCATCTCTAGGAGAACCTGATAATGCTGAAGAAGCTTCAACTGCAACCCCTTTGGTCTTGACGAAAATTAGGTTAAACTATATGACCAACTTTGTGAAAGTGTTTAGGTCAATCCCGTTAGCCAAAGATCCTGAACTATACTATGCCTGGTTAACGAAAGTAGAAGGAAAGAAGGAATCCTTCTGGAAAACATTAGGAATATATGATTTAATTCAATTATCCAAAACGGGCTTAGAGTATAACCAACCCATGTTAGTAGCAGCGGTTCACTTCTGGGATGCTTCCCACAACACCTTCCACCTTCCATGTGGAATGGTTACCCCCACTCTTTTCGATATAGCTGCTATTACAGGACTTCGACCAACTGGGGAAACCTTTGACCCAAATGATATGGATACTGATACTATTAATTTCAATGAGGCAACAGTCACTTACACTGCATTCATTCAAAAGTACCATAACACAACGCAAGCAGAGGTCTCCGATGAGGAGCATATTGCTTTCCTAGCACTATGGCTCTCATGATGTGTTTTATGCTCAAGGTCCATACAGGTTGCAAAGAGATATCTTTGTATGGCTAATCAGCTACATGCTGGAAAGAAACTCAACCTGAACCAGCTAATCCTAGGATTTCTTTATGAGAACCTTAGCGAAGCCGCGAACCTTACTAAAAACTACAAAAATGGAACTTTGCTTTTTGCTGGTCCTTTCTGGCTATTGCAGTTGTGGCTTAACGCTACTTTTGAAACTCATCTTCCCTTTCGAGGCATCGTCAATGAAGAAGATAATAAGATCAGAAATCGAACTGTAGAAGGAACCAGGTTGGCTTACCTAACTCCGAAAGAAGAGACTGGGAAACTCCGTGAACACTTTCTAGCATATATAATGATGTTCGCCCAGTGTAATCAATTCGATCCTTCCATGGCTCCGTTCGTACACAGAACAGTCGGTCCTGAGTGGTTCACTCGAAGGTTCCCATCAATATCTCAGGATCAACAAACTGAGTCTATGGAAATTTGGGAAGCCTTTCTTACTCCAAGGCTGTTTTATCACCGTCTTCGACCATCCAAAGGCCAATGTGTTCTTGTATGCTACCAACCAAATCTAGTCTCGAGACAGTTTGGGTTGGTTCAAATAAAACCCAAATGTTTGTACGATAAAAGGAACCATATGTGTTTCCATACCTTGCATTTATCTGAAGAAGAGTGTGAATCAAAAATCAACAAATATGTTGGCGTTACCAATCTCTCTCCTATTTCCTTCGAACCTGCTTTTTATTCTACATCAGATTTTCACCAATGGTGGACGGGTTATTACACCACACAAATCTTTGATGCCGATAGTCTTACTCAAGAACTAACTACAGCTTTTGCTGATGTGCAGGAGAATTTTCACAAAGGTACTTCGACTCATATTAAAGAAATCCAAGCCTTTCAAAAATTCTTTGAAACTATCTACAGGCCTGATGATCTTAGTCGGACCGTTCGTGAAGCTGCAGTCATTTTACGCGAAAAGTTTTCCGCTAAACTGGATAAGTTGAAATTGCCCCCGTCTGTTCGACCAGAACTAAGTTATGAAGTGGCTTTCAAACTTAATCCTCCAAGATTCCCTCCATTGCCAAGTGCTGATTTTGGTGTGGCCCTAAGCCCTCCTTTTCCAGACTGGTTTGTGTGTGGAAACGCTTTCAAAATTCTTCAAGAAAGTACTAAAAAACGCATCGAACGAGTGGTTCCGACTAAGCATACCCTGGGTACTTTCAAAGGGCATCTTCATATAGATCTTGTACATGTTCGTGTCTTGACTCCAATACCTGAAGGTTTGGGCTCAGGCAATCTTTCGACTAACTTTTTCTTTTCTTTGCTGATATACTGATCCCAGTTTCAACTACAGCCGTCGCTCGAAAGAGAAAGATCAAAGAAGCTTCTGCACAGAAGGATTCTGAAGCGTCTAAGAGTAACAAGCCGAATGAGAGTGATTCTGTCACCACTGATAAGAGGCCCACGGTACATACCCACTTTATATTCTAATCTTGTACAATCTATGAGTAGTACTTACTTTGCTCAATTCATATTTTCCAGAGCTCGAAACCCCCGGCAGGTTCGAAGCGGAAAGTCTCTTCAACGGTTGTCTCAGATGATGAAGACAAATCTCCTCCCCGTACTAGGCAAGGACATAGAAAGAGACAAAAAGTTGTTACCCCTTTGGGAAAAGAGAAAGGGTCAGGTTCCTCTAAAGTCGTTTCCTCTAGCGACAAGGCGTCTTCTGAAGAATCGCCTTTAAAAACTGCCAGCAATGCTTTTGTTATCGAAAGCCACAATTCGAGTCCAAACAACATTCCACCCAAGGTATTTGGGTTTCAACCCGAAATCATCTTATAAATTTTAACTAAACGATCAAATTAACATCTTACCTTGTTATTGCAGGATGATACTGGCACTGCTACTTCGGATCTTAAGGCTTCCGACCTTACCATTAATGTCGACAAACTCCAAGGTAATCATAACCTCTTCATTTTCATCAATAAACTCTTCAGAACTTTGTCACTATGATTAATTCTGGTTTGTTTAACGCAGATGTTTCTCAAAACAAATCTCATGTTCTCTCACTAGTTCTTGAAGATGCTAGGCCTCTTGCCACCATCTTTCCTAATGCGCCAGTCAAAGAAAGCCATTCCACTGATGAATCCCCACCTACCCACCAAGGTAGAAACCTAGGAGAAGATCATCCATGCTCAGGTAGTGATAATGCGAATTAGCGACCAAATGGTAGTGAAGATACTGTGTCTGAACAAGATGCCATGGAGGAAATTTCTAAACCGGATAAAAACAATCCTCAAGAAACTTCAACCTTTGACACAAAAGTTGCTCCTGGGGCAACTTCGACGCCTATCTCTGCGCAACTTACTCCTTCAGAACTGGAACAGCTTAAGCAAACTGACCCCCTCAGTTTCCTGAAGGCCATGATGAATGTGAACACTACTTCGTCTTCTGAACTTGATGTCTCTCCAGCTGTTCCTGTAGAATCTGGTGACAAGGAGGACATCCCTGGTCTCCTTCGTCAGATAAAAGAAAAATTCTTTGAGACCCACCTTGCGGATGTTCTTAGTCCGAATCCTACTAAGAGTCATAGCTTGAATCAACTTTTGAAGAAAGTGGATTTGTTTCAAGTCTCAAAAGAAGTTTCAGAGGTAATTGTCTTGCTAGGTTCTCTAGTCGAACAACTCCAGGCCAATATTCTTCGAAAACAAAATGTCGACGATCAGTTAAGCGAAAAAATGGCCTCTCAAAACTCTTCATGGAACTCTGCTATGGATGCAACCAAACAAGGTGAGGCCCTCAAGCTTAAACATTCAGAGAATCAGAAAGTATACGACGACTGTGAGAAGAATATCAACTCCTGGAAACAAGAGATAAAAGTACTCGAAGAGAAAATAAAGGAAGCTGAAACTTGTCAGGCAACCATTCAAAAGGCCAACCAACAAGATTTGCTCGAAGTGGCGCAATTGGGTATTAAACATTTCGAAACTGCCCAAAAGTTAGTGCCAGAGATTGAAGGACTGAAGAAACAACGGGCATTACTCGAGCTTCGTATGTCTTCATGGGAAACTCAATATTCGAAGATCAAAAATAGTCTCCCTGAGGACTTTAACTAGTTACCTCAAACTCTGTATTTGGTTATAATGCTGCACCTTCGTTTTGTAACCAAACCCTTCATGGAAATATATATGTATGCTTGACTTTTATTTTTTCACTTTGTCCATGTTTCCAATATTCGCAAGCACTATTTTTCAGCAAATCTTTCAGATTCTGCCAAAATATATTTTCAGATTTTCCACAGTGATTTCAATTAATGCAACACATATGATCTGACTATCCTTCGCAGCATCCTTACTCTTAGACTTGACGTTTCTACTCCCTTAGCCGTAATCATCATTAAATGGTGACGTCACTTTCTTCAAAACGTTTCTTTGAGACGTGCGTGCATCAGTTTTCATGATTACTTCTCAACTTCCCAAGGCGGGAAACGGCGGAAGCCATAACTTCTCTTTTTGGAATACCAAACGCAGTCCAATCAATCATTAAAATTTAAACCGCCCCTTACTGCCCCAGGTCTATATAAGGGCTTAACATCACATTTATCTCTTCATTCTTGTTTTATCAACTTCCGTCTACAATTTCATTTTTCTTGCATTTCCTTAAACACAAACAACAGAAAAAGTATCCTTTTTTCCTCTAAGCTCTCTTTTCTGAAATGGTTGTACCTCTTTCTTATAACAACATCAGAGCTTGTATCAAAAAGGAGTTCAAAATTTTTGAGGAAGAACTTGAGGACAACTTCATCAGCCTCAATACTCTCTTTGCTAACCAAGAGCTGGATTTCTACTATGGCGAAATCCTGGAGGGTTCTGTTTACCCTAACATGCTAGCAGATTTCTGGATGTTTGCGTCTCTACGCATAGATCCCGAAGGTAGAACCACGATAGTCTCTGAGGTTCGACATGCTCATCTTAGCATCACTCCTACCACCATTGCTAACTTGATGAGATGTAACAATTCTGGGGAGACTTTTGATGATAACTGCTTCAACATGACCACTCATCTTTTGTTGAGGACTCTCATGGACAATGATCCTTTCAGTGCCAAGGTTATAAGGATTTGGCATCAAATGCTTGTGGGTAACTTCCATCCTCGGAAGCATGACGAAAATAGCATCATGGTCGAGGACTTAGAGTTCATTCTCTGTGGCCTTCGAGGGAAGAAAATCAACTTTCCCTTGATGATTTTCAAAGGGCTCGTTGAAGCCGTTTCTATGGCTGCTGCCCGTCAAGGGAATGTGACGTGTCTTCCATATGGGAGACTCCTCTCTTACATATTCCTCAAAAAGGGTATAGTGAGGAGGATGCGCACCTCTGGATCTATAGATATGTTCGAGGCAGAAAGCTTGCCTGTGCTGTCCTTAGAAGGACTAGATCAAAGGATCAATTAGCAAGTGTTTGCCCTAGGTTTTCATGTTTTCTTTTTTGTAATCTCAAATGTTCTTGGGTCACGTTCTTAGATCTCTTTTGTAATGCATGCACTTTTGCCTTTTAAATGACAAATATTTTGGTGTTTCTCTGTCTCTTTACTTTACCTATCATATATTTTGATTATAAAGCCATTTTGGTAATGGTTTGACCATTTTGGCTTTCGTAGTACCTTGAATATCTACGTTTTTGCAATCTTTACTTCGTACATGCTTGGTTTATACCTCTTCAGATATTTCCCGTTTACTCTTAAGATCCTACGATCTTCTGCTAATTCTTCAATTTCGTAAGCATTATTCGAAAAATACCTTTAAGATTCGAAAGGGTCCTTCCCAGTGTGGGGACCATTTACCAAGTGCCTGATTCTTTCGATCTATAGGTAAAATAACTTTCCAAACTAGGTCATTATTAATAAACGTTTTACCTTTCACCTTTTTGTTGTATGCTCTGGATACTCTTTCCTTTTGTCTTTTTATCATCTCCAACGCTCGAAGTCTGTCTTCGTCAAGATCTACTAACTCATTCATCATTAACTCCCAGTATACGTTGGGAGGAATATCTGCCTGTCTTTGTATCCTTACTGACTGCAGATATATCTCGATTGGGAGTACTGCGTCATGACCAAACGTCAGTTGGAAAGGCGTTGTATTTGTAGCTTCTTTTGGAGACGTTCGACAAGCCCAAAGTGCTTGGTCCAAAGTTTTATGCCAATTCTTGGGTTTCTTCCCCACATGTTTTTTGATAAGGCCAATTATTATCTTGTTTGCTGCTTCAACTTGTCCATTTGCTTGAGCATAGTAAGGTGTAGAAGTAAATAATTTGAAACCTATTTCTTTGGCGAAGTCTTGCATTTTCCGCCCAGTAAAGACCGATCCTTGATCAGTAGTTATACTTTCTGGGATTCCAAATCTGTATATAATATGTTTCTGAATAAACTCAATCACGGCCTCTTGATCCACATTCGCCAGTGGTATTGCTTCGACCCATTTTGTGAAGTAGTCTATTCCTACTAATATGTATCTTTGACCTTTAGACGACTTGGGGTGAATTTCTCCAATCAAATCTAGTGCCCATCCCCTAAAAGGCCAAGGTTTCACTATTGTACTTAATTCGTTTGCTGGGGCGTGTTGGATACCTGCATGTTCTTGACATTCTTGACACCCTTTCGCAAACTCTATGCAGTCTTTTAACATGGAAGGCCAATACATTCCATAACGAAACAGAAGCCATTTCATTTTGTGTCCTGCTTGATGTGCACCACATGCTCCACTGTGTACATTCGAAAGAGCTAAATATGCTTCTGCTTCACCCAAGCATTTCAACAATACACCTTCAGGGGTTTTCTTAAACAATTCGTTTCCCATCAGGAAATATGACAGGGCTCTATACTTTACCTTCCTGTCTGTATCTATCGAAGGATGTTTTAGATAGTTTATTATTGGACTCCTCCAATCTGTATCTGCCAATGAGTCTATGTTTAGTATTTCGAACTCTTCTTTGTTGGCGTAACCTAATTGTGAATTCTCCAGATCACTTGGGGAAAGTTTAGTAGACATTGCTCTCCCTCTTACTTCAATCAATTCTTCTAACTTCTCTTTTGATACCTTGTATCCTGAAGCTAGCTGTGCCAAGTCATTTGCTTCTTGGTTGTTGGTCCTTGAGACGTGTTTTAATTCCACATATTCGAATTTCTTGAGCAACCTATTTGCTATGACAAAGTACATGATCAAAGTTTCTTTGATGCATTTGTATTCCTTTGTCAGTTGTTTAATGACCAATTCAGAGTCTCCTTTAATTTCGACTCTGGTTGCCCCCAATTCTAACAAAGCTTCAAGTCCAGCGATTAATGCTTCGTATTCAGCTTCGTTGTTGGAGCATAAAGGGCCTTCGATTTTATACTTAAGCTTTGTTGGAATTCCATCAGGAGAAATTATTAGTATTCCAACTCCGGTTCCCTCTCTATGAGTCGAACCATCGAAATATAACTTCCAAGGCTTTAGATCCACATACTGTTGATGACTCTCAACTACTGCATGGTCGACAATGAAATCTGACACAATTTGACCTTTCATCGCCTTGAGAGGCTGAAATATCAGTGAATATTCAGTAAGGGCTAAAGCCCATTTACCAATTCGACTATGCAATATTGGCTTAGATAACATATGTTTAATAACATCACAATGAGACGAAACATAAACATCAACTGGCTTTATATAATACTTAAGTTTGATACAAGAGAAATACAAGCAAAGGCAGAGTTTTTCTATCGCGGTATATCTAGTCTCTGCATCATTGAGTACTCTACTTAAGTAATAAATGGCTCTTTCGATGCCATTTTCATCTTCTTGTGCCAACATGCTGCCTATTGTTTTATCTGAAGCTGAAATGTATAGGCGCATGTGTTTCTTCCCATTTGGGGGAGATAGAATTGGTGGATGAATCAAGTATTGCTTGATTTTATCAAAAGCTTCTTGATGTTCAGCACGCCATTCAAATTTTCCCTGCTTAAGCCGTAGTAGAGGTGAGAAAGCTTGCGTGCGTCCACTCAAATTAGAGATAAATCTTCTTAAGAAGTTTATCTTTCCCAATAAAGATTGCAGTTCTTTCTTCGTGGATGGAGACTTGGTTTCCATTATAGCTTTCGTCTTATTTTGGTTGATTTCTATCCCTTTCTTGTGGACTACGAAACCCAAGAAATCACCTGCCTGCACAAAGAAAGCACATTTGAGGGGATTCATCTTCAGGCCATGTTTCCTCATTCTTTCGAATGATTGGCCCAGATGATCGAGATGACTGATATCTGAGGTAGACTTTACTACAATGTCATCTATATATACTTGCATGAATGTTTCTATAAAGTCATGGAATATAGAATTCATTGCTCTTTGATAGGTTGCCCCGGCATTTTTTAAACCAAAAGGCATTACGACCCATTCGTAAGTACCTATTGCCCCTGGACAACGAAATGCCGTTTTGGATACATCATCTTCTGCAATAAAGATCTGATTGTATCCAGAATATCCATCCAACATGCTCAAATACTCGAAGCCTGCGGCTGAGTCTACTAGCATTTCTGCCACAGGCATGGGATATTCATCTTTAGGAGTGGCTGCATTGAGACCACAAAAATCTATGCATACTCTTAATGAACCATTCTTTTTAATTACAGGTACTATATTAGCAATCCATTCAACATACCTTGTAGTTTGGATGAACTTGCAACGTAGAAGCCTTTCGACCTCTGCTTTAATCTTTGAATGAATATCCGGCGCGAACCTCCTGGGAGTCTGCTTTATAGGTTTCTTCCCTTCTTTTATTGGTAATTTTAGTTCGACCAAATCTCTTCCTAGCCCAGGCATCTCATCGTAATCCCAAGCAAAACAATCTTTGTTTTCTTTTAACATTTTCATGACCGTCGCTTTTAGTGCTGGTTTTAGTTTCGCGTTGATGTACGTTATCCTCTTTTGACCTTCGTCTCCAAGATTTACTTCTTCGAGTGGATCTTGGGCTAACATCTTTATATTTGATGCCATTGGGTCCTTTTCGAATCCCAGAGGCTCTTCATCGTAAATTGCGTCTAACCTCTGACTCAATTCCTCTCCTATGATCTCTTCGACTTGAACCGGATCTCCAAGGGATTTAGAACTCGTATGTATCTCTGGATCTGTCACTTCTTTTTTGGTTAGAACTGTGTTAATCATTACATTTGATAATTCGGCTTCGAGAGCCGCCTTTCTTTTGTTCTCGGCTACGTAAGCCGAAATCTTTTCGAAGGAGGACTCAGACATTATTAATGTCATCGTCCCAGCCTGTTGGCCGTATTGGTGGATAATTCTCCAATGGTGCTGTATCTGTTGGGCCATCCATGATCTCTCTGTCCCACTGGAATCCATTTGGGTGTAGAGTTAAATAGTACAACGCATTCTTATTTGGGGTATACATCTCCTCTGCAGCATGACAAGGACCTATGTTTGCCAAGTTTCTATCGAAGTTAGTTTTATTAACTTGGTTAACTTCAGCCATATAGTAACTCTGATCCCCTTCGATATTCTCTACTATACCATCTTCTCTCCAAATGGTCACCCTCTGATGCATTGTTGAAGGCACAACTGCAACTCCATGGATCCACTCTCTCCCAAGCAAAAGGTTGTAGTTTGCTTTTGCTGGTATAACCATAAACATAGTTGGCCTCATGACTGATCCCACGGTTAAATTCACCTGAACAACTCCTAGTGTTTGTCCTATCTTGCTTTCGTAGTTAGATAAAACCATGTTGTGTGGCCTTATATCAGTATCGAACATACCAATTCTTTTCAGCATGTATTGGGGCATTAGGTTCACTGCTGCCCCCCCCATCGACTAGGACTTTATTAATGCCAACATTTTCAATTTTAGCCCTTATATAGAGTGGTTTCAAGTGATTTCGCATACCTTCATCGGGCCTCTCGAAGAAAGCGTTCTGTTCTTCAACTGCACCATTATTCAGCACATAGTAACACACAGGTCTGTGTTTCGCCATCTCTTCGATATCAGCCTCTTCACAGTCTTCAACTTCAGTTTCCTGATTAAACTCATGAGGGAGCACAGACACAACGTTGCAGATGAGGTTTATAGATGACACCCCATCAGAATCGAAATCATTTGTCATTCTATCTTCTTCTTTCCAAGAACTGGAATGCATCTTTTCTTCTTCATCCAAGATCTTTTCAGCTTCGAATAGTCTGCGTTCCACCGGAGGTTTGCTTGACTTTGCCCCCTGATGTGGGACTTGGTTGCTACTAGACTCTCCAGCTTCTCTTGGCCTATATTCCCTTTGAGCTTTTTTCATTCTCTGGTGCCTTCTCCACTGGGATCGGGACATAGGATTTTTTCCTTTGTAATTCTCCAATCGATACATCTCTCGATTTGGTTTTTGGAATTGCTTCCTATATGCCATTGCAGTCCTTCCTCCTTGGTCCCAACTTCGCCATTTGTTGGTTCTTGCACCAGCTTGCACCCATCTGTCCCTGGGTACATCCGCAGGAACTTTGAATGTTACCCTTCGAGCTCTAGGATGTGGGTTATCGGGTTTTTTCCTTGGGGTCCATATGTCGAAACCGTATAGGTTAGGACGCAGTCCCTGAGTTTCTCGACCCATGTAGCAGTACACACGTTCGAATGATCGTGCCAGCATTTCATCATAGATTGCCCCACATCTGGGACAAAGTGCAACTTCAGTGTTTTCCCTGTGACATCTGACCAAAAATCCCACTAAGCTTTCCTCCATCTTTGGGTACACTTGTAGCAGAGGGTTTGGTTCTCTCCCAGGGTGTTCCCATCTTTCATGTCGAGCCCTTTCGAAGTTAGCTTCGAACCTTCGATTCAGCATGATCGAACATCTTGGACACATCCATTGTTTTCCGCCATTCCTTTCATGGCAATCCCAGAGGTAGTCCTTGAGGCTTTCTCCTCTTGGAGGAATTTCAATGCCCCCCTTTTGCCTTGTCAACCATGTCTCCAATTCGCCAAATTCAGACACTGGACGTCTGGCGCTGACCATGTTAACAACTGTTGGAGGAACTTCAGAGATCTGGATTTTCTGGAGCTTCACCCTGAGGTCTTCAGTGGCCTTGCTGTTCTCTCCCCTCGAACCCTCAGTTATCTCTGTCTTGGAAGATTCTTCAACATCAGTATTGGAGATTGCATCATCATTTAGGCTTTCAGTAGCCTGCTCTCCATTGAACACCGTTTTAGTTTCCGTAACTTCGACTTCAGATGCCTCTACCATGTTGATATCCAATGGCTCACAGAGGCTAGCGTCAACAATGTTCAAAGGATTTGTGTCGACCCTCATGTGGCTCTTGGTCTTGTCAGCAAATTTCAACCTCCCATCTTTGATAGCATTTTGAATTAAATCTCTGAAAAGAAAACATTGTGAGGTTTTATGGCCCAAAAAACCATGATATTTACAAAAACCTCTCTTCTTCCGTTGTTCTAACGGAGGAATTTTGGAATTTGGAGGCAGTATCATTTGGCCATCTTTTACTAGTAAATCAAATATTTCATCACACTTGGTGACGTCGAATATGTAAGTTTTCTTAGGGAATCTATCGTTCTTATCGCTTTCTACTGGGTTTTTTCCATTTGCAGGGTTGAGTAGTTTGCAGGCATAAGGTGGCGCTTCCTTCAGTTCATCCAAATCTATTTTGACTTCTTCAGGGTTGTATGAGTCGTTAAAAGACTCATCATCAGCGTCCTCCGCTTCGACGTACGCTACCCTTTCCTTTTTATAGTTTTTATTTGCCTTAGCCTTTTCTGCCTTCAAGCGTTCGACTTGTCGAACCCTATCTGCCAACTGGGCCATATCCCTAAGGTATTGAGTATCTAGTTTCTTCCTAATTGAATAATCTAGACCACCCGCAGCCATTTCGACTAGTTCATGCTCTGGGACTGTTGTGAAACACCTTGATTTCAACAGTCGGAACCTATTTAAGTAATCATCAATTGGTTCTGTAAACTTCCTCTTAATACTGGCCAATTCTTTCAGACTTATCTTGGTTTGACCCATGTAGAATTGTTCATGGAACAACCTTTCTAGGTGTGCCCAAGCATCTATCGAATTTGGTGACAAAGTAGTGAACCAAATGAAAGCATTCTTTGTTAGCGAACTAGGGAAATATTTGATCCTTAAATCCTCGTTCCCTGCTAAGTCTCCTGCCTCTGTCAAGTATCTGGCGATATGTTCCACAGTTGACTCGCTAGTTTCGCCTGAAAACTTTGTGAACTTGGGTACTTTAGTGCCTCTAGGCAACTCTGTTTGCATGATATAATCTGATATGGGGGATGTATAATTTGGACGTCGAAGTCCAGTACTAAGGCCGTTATTGGCCATAACCCTTTCTATCATGGCAGTTAGGTTATTTTCTGTAGCCAGATTTTCTCTTCTGACTCTCTGGACGGTTTCATCTGGATGTTCGTTCCTACCCACAATCCTTAATTTGGGTCGATCTTCTTCCGTTTCCTGTCGAACGGGGACAGTTCTTTGATTCGAAGCCTCTAAGTTTATTACTTGAGTCCCTTCGATCGTTTCTGTTCTCTGTGGGGCACCTACATTCTTAGTGGCTGTCCTAGACAGGGGAACCACATCTTGTATACGTTCCAAAATGGGCCTCTCTTCTTGATTCAAAGGCTGCTTGTCTTTTCGTCTAGGTGGTGGAACTCCCATGAAATCTGCCATTCGATTCATTTGAGATGATATCTTTTGGAAAATCTCCACGTTTTCCCGATTCCTACTAGTGATATTTGTTGCTAGTGGATTCAAAATTGAAGCCAATTCTTTGGCCAAGACCCCTAACATATCGTGGTTGCTTGCATCCATTTCTTGCCGAAATGCTGCTTGATTATTTGTGGTAAAATTGGGTATTTGGGCAGAAAAGCCAGTATTGTGTGCACTTCGACCCACTGAACCAACATTTGGCGAAAACGCCGCATTGTTAGTTGTAGCATATGTAGGTCCTGCCCCTCGTACGCCTGTTCCAAATGGGTATGGCATTCCGTATGGGTAATTTGGCCTCCATTCGAAAGCAGAGTTCGACCCCTAGTTAAATAAGTTATTTGCAGCATTTGTCGAGGAAAGTGGCATCTCCTCCGCGCTTGTGGATGAAGGTGCGGTGGTCGACACTGAAACTGGAATAGTCCCTGATGGTCCTGTATTATTCTCAGGCATAGCCTGGGAATTATCTGCAGGTCTCGATCCATTTGGACCCGGTATATCCCGTGCTCCTTGAGTAGAAGTCGAATTTTCCGCTCCTGATCCTGAGCCGTGTGGGGGATCTTGATCTCCCCCTGCACTGGTCGTAACGGCCATTTTCTTGTTGTACCTTCGTTTGGGAATCGGTTGTGCACTGTTCGTTAACTTACCGTTCCTAAGGTTCATACAAGGTCTTGATATTGTCTAGACAAAAATAAAACAATTGATTAAAAACAATCTGCTTGACACTGTCCCACTGGGCGTGCCAATTTGTTTACGGTGATTTCCGGTAAACAACCGCTAGTCTTCCAAACTATAATAAATATGATTTGGTTACTCGCAGGATCGACTAGATTGATCCTAGGACATAGTCAAAAAGATTGTTATTGGTGGTCATTAGGACCATATCTATGATTCATCTTGTCAATAAGAATTACTTCGAACGAAACAAACAAAATTAGCAATCACTTCGTTATACACGTGAGTATAACTTCAGCGAAAGGTAAGTCAAGATAAAATATGAGACGAAACTGTAAAAGTGCAAAAATCTTAAAGTGCAGAAATGTTAAATACTTCAAAGATAAATAACATAAAAATAATGAGTACGAAAACGTAAATGGCAAGAAGTAAACGAAATGCAATAATATTGAAAGATACTTGAAAATAAAGGGAAAATACACATGTATTAAAATGGTGGTGTCATACGTACATTTCTCAGCGAACTCTTTCTCTTTAACACTTGATACTTGAGTAATATGTGAGTGATTTGTACAAAATGAACACACGGAATCCTAATATTAAGACCCTTATTTATACTAGTTTCGACCTTAACGGTCCTACGCTAATCTAATGCCACGTTTCTCATAAGAACCTCAGGAACGCCATATGTCTTTATACAGTTACGAAACCGTCTTCGAATTTCAAATCCTCCCGCCTAAGTCCTTCTTCGACGCGTGGCAGTGTATTTAACATTAAAACACTAAAAAAGCACGCTAAGTGTCAATACTTAACATATTTCACGAAATCTGTCTAAGTCTTCGAAGACATATACTCCTACTAGCTTCAGCATTCACTATCTTCGTTATAACTTAGAAATCTTCATTCTCGAAGCATGGCCATCAGGAGCCATTTTTATCTTCAAAGATGGTCATCAGTAACCATCCTTCCTTCGAGTTTTTATCCTTCGAAGGAGGACCATGTTTGCAAAACGAAATCTTCAGCTAACAGACTGATGCTTTCATGAAGCAATATAAGTATAATCTGGACATGGCACCTGATCGTCAAAAATTGCAGAATATGCCTCAGAAAGAGAAAGAATCCTTCAAAGAATACGCTCAATGCTGGAGAGAGCTAGCTTCTCAAGTGGAGCCACCATTGGCTGAGAAAGAATTGACTGGAATGTTCATGGATACTCTCTCCCCTTTCTAATGGGAGAAGATGATTGGAAGTGTGTCCTCAAACTTTACTGGCTTGGTTACTATTGGTCAGAGACTCGAAGAAGGAATCAAGAATGGGAAAGTTGCTAATGTTGCTGAATCTTCTGGTGGAGCAAAGAAATCTTATGGAAACTTCCAAAAGAAGAAAGAGAATGAGACTAATGCTGTGTTGGATGACAGAAGAAGATCTCGTCGTAGACCTCAGAATGGTGATTAGCCATATGTAGCCGCTGCCGCTCCTGTGCGAGTTCATGCTCCTCAACCTCAAGCTGCTAACCGGAATCAGATTCGTAATAGGGCCGACTTTGATCCTATCCCCATGACTTATACTGAACTGTATCCTGCTTTGGTCCAAAAAGGGTTGATTACAACAAGAGATATGCTTCCTCTTCGAAATCCTCTCCCTGATGGTTTCAGATCTGATCTTCATTGTCCTTTCCATCAAGGTGCAGCAGGCCATGACTTAGAAAGATGTTTCCCTCTGAAGGAAAGAGTTCAAGAGTTGGTTAGATCAAAGATGCTATCTTTCAGGGATGTGGGTCCTAATGTTGTCACTAATCCTTTGCCAGATCAAAGTGGCTGATGACAAGTCAAAGCCAGATGGTCTCCTAAAGCCAAGTGTTTCAGACGGGATAGCTCATCCTTGTTGCTGATTAGTCATTAGGCCTTGTTTCTTTACTGTTTGTATTTCCTTTATTGTCCTGTTTACTTTTAAAACTTTGTTTGTTCCTGAATGTTAATTTTAATGAAATGAGCATTGCATATTTTGAATTCATTCACATCTACTATGTTTATGTTTATGCCTTCTTTTACAAAGATTTCTTCCATTTGCTTTCTCTATCAAACTTGTGTTTTATGCAAAGATTGGAGGGAGGATGATGACAACAAAATACCCAAGTTGTTGAACTGTATGCTTTTGAATAAAACTTTGTTGATGATGTACAGGCATTGTTTCAATTCCCAAACACTGGAGAAATAAGGAAGTTAATCCCTTGTCAACCCCTCCGAGCCTTTGAAGTTGGAGTTTCTTTCTATACGAAAAAAGCCGCATTTTTTAACCTGGGGCAGGGTAGTTCTCAGTTAATTTGGCTGTGCATTCTATTTTAAGATAATCATTCAGTACACCTTTCAACAAAGGTTTCAATCACAAGCGTTCCTCCGCACACATCAAAGAAGTGTTGGAGATGTCAATTAAAAGCCAATGATGGTTCATCAATCATTAAGCAAGGCAATCACTATCTTTAAAAAAAAAGTGTATAAAAAAAAGAATCAAAGAAAATCCTGCTAAGTCAAAACCATAAAATGACTTAGGCAAAAATCAAGGCATCCCGCTGACTGAAAGTTCATAAATAAACAGTTCAGGCAAAAGTTAAGGATATCAAAAGAAAAAGATGAAAAAAGAGAAGTCAATAAATTCCTGAACAACACAATGTTGTGACTACCAAAAGGAAGAAGTGACTGCCATCTCAAAAGTTCTCTTTACTTATGAACTATCATCATTATCAAAGGTGCAATTCCAGAAGTCTCTTGGAACTTGAATACATAAGTTGAATTAACTGAGTTTTAGAACTTGAATACATAAGTTGAATCAATCTCCCATTTAGGATTTTGAAAGACATGCTCTGGCTAGTTAACCCAGGCATGTGTAACTTTCCCTAATTTGGTTGAGCATCTTTCTTTCATTCAAGAGGCAGTTGACTGGTATACTTGCACATACACAAGTAAGGTCCCTCTCTTAAATGAAATGAATTCAGCTTTTCTGTCACTTTAAATGTTTATGGTGGAATAGTAGAAATACCTGTCTGTAAAGATGATTTCATGTCTATTTACTGTAAATAGAGATTTAATTCAAGCTTCAACCTTGAGCTTCAAGCAAGGCACCAAAAATAATTAATTTCCCTAATTAGTTCTCGGAACTAAAAAAAGCTCTGACTTCCATTAGGGATATGTAGGCATGAGGTTCATAAGGAATCTCAGCGAGCTAATAAAAAAACAAAAATAGTCAGTCAGTCTGTCTTTCTTTTCATTCAATTCAATTCCTTCTCATAACACAAAGGAGAAACTTTCCCAATCATCTAGCAACAAACACAAACACATAGACACAGAGAAGGTTCCCATAGAGTACTACGGATATATAGGGTGCTTAAAACCTTCCCTATGTATAACTGACCTCCCGGACTCCATAATTTCAAGTCTAGGTGAATCCCCACACTTAGCAAAGTCCTAGGGTTTATTTGAGATCTTTTCCCCCTTCCTCTTTCGTAGGATAATTAAAAAGTTCGTGTGCTATCGTAGGAAGAACTGGAATAAAATTCATCCCGCCACGGGCACATTCTCCTTCCAAATTTCGCTGAGAAGCTTCAAGATCAGAAGCAAGAAGAATGTTCTGATATTCTCGTGGCAGAATATGTTCTGATACATTTTCTTCTCTTAAATGCTCTGATACATGCTATTTACTAAGAATGCTTTGATACATTCATGATTCTGATATTTTTGTCTAGTATGTTCTGAAACATTTCAGGATGTAAAGATGCTCTGATGATGCTCTGATACATTCAAGAATGTTATAATTCAATCAAGCATGCTATGACAATAAAGAAGAAATTCAAAGCTCTGAAGCTGTCCTATGGAAGCAAGAAGCAGAAGCTTTGAATATTCTGAAGTACTAGGCGAAGTGAAAGTCTCTGCTGAAATGAAAAATGCTCAGGGAAGTCTTTTATTTATAAATTTTTCTAGTATTTATTTCAGGGGGAGATTGTTAATCTCAGGGGGAGACATATTCACAGACTCTGATTATATGCTTTATGCTATATCTGTGTAATTGTCTTTTGTCATCTGATATTCTGATTGCAAATTCATATCAATTATATATGTTTTTGTCATCATAAAAAAGGGGGAGATTGTTAGAACAAGATTTGTTCTGATCAATATTCTTGTTTTGATGATAACAATGTATATGAATTTTGTATAAGACAATGTGGTACTCTAATCCTTTGCATTTTCCATTTCAGGAAATATATAAAGAGTATGCATAATTCAGCGCTCAGAAGCACTGACTCGGAAGGTTCAAGATTGCAACATCAGAACATGCTCTCACAAGACATCAGAAGATGGTCAAACAGAATCAGAACATGGTCTATGAAGCATCAGAAGATCATGAGATCATAAGCAGAAGCACTAAAGTTCTTATGGTATCACGCTCAAGCACTTCAAGTCAGAAGATAAGAAGATGCTCTGCACCAAGCTGAATGACTCTGATTACTCAAAAGTTGTATTCACAAATCTGAGATCAGAAGTTGGTACTAGATGACAAGCTATTAAGTCTAATCTCTGACTGACAAAAGGAACGTTAGAAGCTACAAAAGGCAAAGTCAGTAAAAGCAGGAAAAGCATGGCTCGAGGTAGCTGACAAAACAGTGAAAACATTAAATGCAAAGCTGTACTATTCACGCAATGCATTAAATGCAATTCAACGGTCATCTTCTCAAACGCCTATAAATATGAAGTTCTGATCAGAAGCAGACATAACAACTCGTGCAAAATACTGAAACGCTGCTGAATTCAAATCTCATGAACTTCATCTTCAACCTCACATCTCTTGTAATATTTAGTGAGTGTTAAGCTTAGAACTTAAGAAAAATATCACAGTTTTGATTATAGCTTACTAAGAAGCAATTCATACTCTTGTAAACATTTATTTTACATTGATTGTAAAAGGTTCCTAGAGTGATCAGTGAGATCAGTATACTCTAGAAGACTTAGAAGTTTCTAAGTGGTGATTTCCTAGAGTGATCAAGTTGTGATCAGAATACTCTAGAAGACTTAGAGTGTTTCTAAGTGGATAACCATTGTAATCAAGATTGATTAATGGATTAAATCCTCAGTTGAGGTAAATCACTCTAAGGGGGTGGACTAGAGTAGTTTCGTTAACAACGAACCAGGATAAAAATATTGTGTTTATTGTTTTTATCTTAAGAGTTTTTAAAGTCACACTTATTCAAACCCCCTTTCTAAGTGTTTTTATTTCCTTCAATTGGCATCAGAGCGCCGGTTCTAGGTGCAAGCACTTAACCGTGTTAGAAAAAGATTCAGGGAGAAAAACACTAAGTCAATATGGTTGATCCATCAACAGCTACATCAACAGCTACACCTGTTTCAAATGATCAAAACAATAATGGAAATGGAAATGGATATTCTAGACCACCAGTATTTAATGGTGAAAACTTTGAATACTGGAAAGATAGATTGGAAAGTTACTTTCTTGGTCTAGATGGTGACTTATGGGATTTACTTGTGGATGGTTACAAACATCCTATAAATGCTAGTGGAGCAAAGATGTCAAGACAAGAAATGAGTGATGATCAAAAGAAACAATTCAAAAATCATCACAATTCAAGGACTATTCTGCTGAATGTTATTTCTCATGCTGAATATGAGAAGATATCAAACAAAGAAACTGCCCATGACATCTTTGAATCATTGAAGATGACTCACGAAGGAAATGCCCAAGTCAAGGAGACAAAAGCCCTTGCATTTATCGAGAAGTATGAAGCCTTCAAGATGGAGGATGATGAAAACATTGAATTAATGTTCTCAAGATTTCAAACTCTAACTGCTGGATTAAGAGGGCTTGACAAGGGATATACAAAGGCTGATCACGTCAAGAAGATCATCAGAAGCTTGCCCAGAAGATGGGGCCCAATGGTGACTGCATTCAAGATAGCAAAGAATCTGAATGAAGTCTCTTTGGAAGAGCTGATCAGCGCCTTGAGGAGTCATGAAATAGAGCTGGATGCTAATGAACCTCAAAAGAAAGGTAAGTCTATTACTTTAAAATCTTTGAATAAAAAATGCACTAACGCTTTTCAGGCGGAAGAAGAAGATTCTGAAGAGTCAGAATTAGAAGAAGGAGAAGATGAACTGTCCATGATATCCAGAAGAGTAAACCAACGTTGGAAGAGTAAACAAAGGAAGTTCAAGAACTTCAGAAGTTCCAAAAAGCCTGAAAGAGGAGAATCTTCTGGATTCAGAAGATCTGACAAAAAGAAGGTCACATGCTTTGAGTGCAAAGAGCCAGAACATTACAAGAGTGAGTGTCCAAAGCTTCAGAGGGAAAAGCCCAAGAAGAAGTTTCAAAAGAAGAAAGGCCTTATGGAAACTTGGGACGATTCAGATTCATCAGAATCAGAATCAGACTCTAAAGATGAGCAGGCAAACATTGCGCTCATGGCAACTGTTGATGATGGATCAGAATCTACATCAGAATCAGACTCAGACTCTGAAGAGGTATTTTTTGAACTATCTAGAGATGAGCCAGTTTCCAGCCTAACTAAAATTCTGGAAATCAAGGCTAAGCTTAATATCAAATACAAAAAGCTGAGAAAGCTCTTTGCATCTGAAACTAAGAAGTTTGAATTAGAAAATTCTGAACTCAAAGAAAAAGTTTTAAAAATATCCAAAGATGCTGAGTCATCTTCTAGTTCAGAAAAGTCTATTCCAAGCATGAACAATATTTTTAAGGAATATGACTTGAGTTTCAGAAAGTGAAGGATAGAAAAAAACTTAGAAAGGGCGGGGGGGGGGGGGGGGGGGGGGGGGGGGGGGTTTGAATAAGTGTAGTTTCAAAAACTTGTAAGATAAAAATAAATTGCACAAATATTTTTATCCTGGTTCGTTGTTAACTAAACTACTCCAGTCCACCCTATACAAGGTGATTTACCTCAACTGAGGATTTAATCCACTAATCACACGAGATTACAATGGTTTTCCACTTAGACAACTTCTAAGTCTTCTAGAGTCTTCTGATCACAACCTGATCACTCTAGGAACAAATGCTTAGACACAAGCTAAGACTTTCTTAGAGTATCCTGACCACCACGTGATCACTCTAATTACAACTGCTTAGACACAAGCTAAGACTTCCTAGAGTATCCTGATCAACACTTGATCACTCTAGTTACTTACAAATTAATGTAATCAATTCTAAGAGTATTACAATTGCTTCTTAAAAGCGATAATCACAAACTGTGATATTTCTCTTACAGATTTAAGCTTAGACTCACTAAAGTATTACAACAGTAATGTAGTGAGGTTGAAGATGAAGTTTCTGAGCTTTGAGTTGAACAGCGTTTCAGCAAGTTTTTCAGAATAAGTTTGTTCAGGATTCGTAACCTTGCTTCTCATCAGAACTTCATATTTATAGGCGTTTGAGAAGATGACCGTTGGGAGCATTTAATGCTTTGCGTATTCCGTACAGCATTGCATTTAATGTTTCACTGTTTTGTCAACTACCTCGAGCCTTGCTTTTGCTGTGACTACTGACATTGCCTTTAATAGCTTCTAACGTTCCTTTTGTCAGTCAGCGTAGCCTGCCATCTAGTACTTGATTCTGATTTGTTCTTTGTAAATACTACGTTGAAAATCATCAGAGTACAAACAGCTTGGTGCAGAGCATCTTCTGATCTTCTGATCTTGATATGCTTCTGAGCGTGATTCCATGACTTCAGTGCTTCTGCTTCTGAACTCAAGTTCTTCTGATGCTTCTAATAGACCATGTTCTGATTCTGCTTGACCATCTTCTGATGTCTTGCCAGACCATGTGCTGAAGTTGCATACTGAACCTTCTGAGTCAAAGCTTCTTAGCGCTGATTTGTGCATACTCTTTATATATTTCCTGAAAAGGAAATTGCATAGGATTAGAGTACCACATTATCTTGAGCAAAATTCATATACATTGTTATCATCAAAACTAAGATTATTGATCAGAACAATTCTTGTTCTAACAATCTCCCCCTTTTTGATGATGACAAAAACATGTATAAATGATATGAATTTGCAATCAGAATAACAGACGGCAAAAGACAATTACACAGTTATAGCATAAGCATATAAACATAATGTGAATGTGTCTCCCCCTGAGATTAACAATCTCCCCCTGAGATGAATAATCTCCCCTGAAATTAATACTAGAAGAATTTTATAAATAAAAGACTTCCCTGAGTATTTCAGTAGAGACGTTCACATATGCTTGAATTTCAGAACATTCACTGCTTCTGATTTCTGCTTCCATAGGACAGCTTCAGAACATTGAATTTCTTTAGATCCTCAGAACATTCACAACTTCTGATTCCTGCTTCCATCGGACAGCTTCAGAACTTGAATTTCTTCGATCCTCAGAACATTCACAGCTTTTGATTTTTTTTTTGCTTCCAGCGGACAGCTTCAGAGCTTGAATTTCTTCTTACATCACTTCATGCTAGATTGTATCAGAACATTATTGAATGTACCAGAGCATCATCAGAGCATCTCTACATCCTGAAATGTTACAGAACAAAACTAAACGACAAAAGTCAGCATGAATGAATCAGAACATAAAATATGTTTCAGAACACATAATATGTATCAGAGCCATATAAGCCATATAGAATGTATCAGAACATATTCTATCATCAGAATATCTGAACATTCTTCCTTCTTGCTTCTGATTCTGAAGCTTCATAGCACTCAGCTTGCTTCAAGAATCCAAGAACTTGATTCATCTTGTTGCTTATTGATCTTGAATCTTCAATTCCTGCAACAACACAACTTAGAAACATATGAAGCTTGCAGCTTCTGTTAGTAATGTGGGGGCTTTCTTTTGGCAACTGCTAATATAAATCAAATCATTTATCACTATTTCTCCCCCTTTTTGTCATAACATCAAAAGGAATGTAAAAGATTCAGATGTAAGCACAGGACAAATGGAAAGAGAAACAAATAGTCATTGATAAAAAGCAGAAGTACAAGAGTTATGCAGAACGCAGATGCAACGAACTAACAGAAAACAACTAAGACACAAAGACTAAGACCCTAGCATTGACAAAATCTTAGCTAGCGTCTCATGAATCCCATTGTTGCTCTCAGTCTGCCTTGTCATGAAGGCTCTGAACTCTGCATTGGTCTCATCTTGCCTATCCAGACGAGAAGCCAGGTCATTTTGATTCTTCTGCATGGCCTCCAAAGTCCGCACCAGATAGGAGGGTTCACCAGAAGAAGAAACTTCCAGACTTCTGTTGACTGGCATAGCATTCTCCACTGCTGCTTCCATGGTAGTCTCTTCAGAGAGATCATCAGAATGTACCACCACATTCTCAGCAGGATGATCTTCTGAACGAGAACAGTCAATCTCTTCAGCATCTTCCATCTCTACATCTGAGTCAGACTCAGAAATAGCTTCAGCATAATCTGGTTCTGGGAACTCAGAATTTCCATCTTCCAGGGCTTGAAGAATGGTTGCAAGATTTGTTGGAGAAGGAGGACCAGCTGCAGCTGCAGGATAGACCACTTCTGGAAAGTCCATATCAGGAGCACTTTCAGAAGGGTTCATTCTGAACTAGTTGAACAGCCCCTGAAAGTCACCAGTCAGAACCATGAACTTTGGTCGCCAGACCACAAGAGTTCTGCAGGGATTCCCAGTTAACTCATCTTCAGGCATCCTTTCCTCAAGAATTCTTCTGTTTCTGATGACATGACGATATCTGCCATCATCAAATTCTAACAAGAGTCCAGGAGCACCACGTGCTTCAGCAGTGAATCTTCTCTGCACATTCATAGCTTCAACTTGGAAACTCTGTCTAAGAGCTCTCCAGAGGTTGCGAAGAGAACGCTCATCCAGATTATGGCGGTAGGCAGTTTCCAGAAGCTCTAACCAACGGTTCACACGATAGTGTAAGAGCTCAAGAAAGACAGGAGTAGCAGGTGCAGGAGGGCGAAAGGTGAAGCTGTAATCAGGGTAAAGGCAGGAGTATGGATTTGGGGTCCTGGTAGGTATGGGATATGAGAGATAAGGGTCAGAAGGAAGAGGGTTAGAAGATGAGGATGGAATATTTGTGGGAAGTATAATATTTGAGAGAGTAGGGTTCAGAATTATAGGGGGTGAGGGTGGTTGCAGGTTAATTTGTGGGGGTGTGATGGGAGTTGATGTTTCAAAAGGAGACAGCAGAATGAATGAGGGAGATTCTGAGGGGGTTGGGATGTATTCCTGCCTGGAATAAATACCAGTCTTCTTAGCTCTGGAAGGATCCACCTTAAGAGGGTCAAAGGTGACCTTCTTCTTTTTAGCTTCTTTCGCAGCATCTTCTGCTGCTTTTCTTTTCAGTTTCTTCTCTCTCTTCTTCTGAAGGTCAGTTTGAGAGGGAAGCACTCTTCCACGGATCCATGCAGGATCAACAGAAGCTTGCATCTTCACAGAATCTTCCAGATAGTGCTTAACAGTTTTAACCAGTTCAGCTTGAAACATGGTTGAAAAGCCTTGAACAGGGACTCTTCTGATAGGGATATCAGAGAGAACAGTTGGAACAGAAATTATTTCCTTTACCAGTTTCATTCTTAAAAGATCAAAGCCAGAGAAGACATTGCCTTGATCAATTCTGAAGAAAGACGGAGTTCCACAAGTCTTAAGAGACTCCAGCAAATCACTTTCAATTAGAATATCTGAGATCATTCTGCCGAAAGGAATAATATTCTTCGGAAGATGAGGATACTGCTCCCGATACTCATCCCTAGATTCTTCAATAGTCAGCTTCAGGTTTTCAAAGAGTATGTTGGAAATATTAAGTTTAATGCTCTTTCCAATACAATAGAGAGTATACTTCTGATCTGGATTGATGAAGGTGGAGGAGAGAGACTTCTTTCTATGGTGAAGAGAACCCATGATGATCTCAGCCCACACCTGAAATAGAGGTCTCAACGTGCCAGTCATGTTGGAGTTAATACCAGTGACGGTTGAGATCAGTTTCTCAACTTTGTTCCAATCAACCCTTCCAGCAAGAGGACCGATTTCACCTTCTTCATCATCAAGATTGTACAGTTTTCTGATCAGAGCCTCAGTGATCACCACTTCATGCCCTAGCACGAAAGAGAGAATGGCGGTTGGAGTGACGGTTGCGTGCGCCCAGAAATCTTTCACAAGAGCGGGAAAGACTGGTCCAACCAATCTACCCAAATAGTTAGCCCATCCTTGAGCCATAAACCTAGCTTCTGGCTTGAAAGCATATGCAGCCAAGTCAACAAAGTCCACAGGGGACTCACACAGTACTTCCATTTCCGATGGAGACAAGGAGCAAGTTTTCAGAGGAACAAAGTCAAACTTGTTGAGAACCAGTTGAGATGAAGACATTTCTTCAGACCGAGAGTTACTTGAAGATGGGTTCATGATGAATGCTAGGTTGAAGATGAGTAAACTAGGGTTTATGCAGAAATGCAAAAAGACAGAGAAAGATGGTGAACTTTGAAAAACTGAACGCAAAGAGGGAAATGAAAGAGGGAAAACTGAAACGTTTGAAGAATATAAAATAGAAAAAAATAAAAGAAATAATGAATGGCATTTAATGTTACGTGACAAGAGGAGAGAGAAATTCTGACAAATGAAGTGATAGAACAGTTACCTAGGAAAGGCGCCTCCTCAACTGCACGCATGTTTGTCCAAATAGGGTAGACACGTGTTACCAACTGGAATTAGATGACAGCTGTATTTTACTGAAAAAGCTTTACGCCTTCTAATTCTGATCACTACTTCTGATTGTCATTCTTTAGAAATGATCTTGTTCTGATAGGATCACCTTTCTTTCCAATAATGACATCTTCTGAGTGAGCAGATGTGAGTCTAGATGATCTTCTGATAGTTGGTTCTTCAGAAATTCTCAGATTCTCTAAAGATGCAGCAACTTGATCTTCTGATCCATTGCTTCTGAGACTATCAGCTTATGCAGCTTTGCTTCTTGGTTCTACTTCTTCTGATATATCAATATCAAAATCTGCAAAATTCTCAAACTGCTTTGGCTTTTCAAGACCAAGCTTATCATCAAACCTGATATTGATTGATTCTTCTACAATCAATGTTTCAGTATTGTATACTCTGTAGCCTTTAGAGCGTTCAGAATATCCAAGAAGGAAACATTTTTGTGCTTTAGAATCAAACTTACCAAGATGATCTTTAGTGTTCAGAATAAAACAAACACATCCAAAAGGATGAAAATATGAAATGTTGGGCTTTCTGTTCTTCCACAATTCATAAGGAGTCTTATTTAGAATAGGTCTTATAGAGATTGTATTCTGAATATAACATGCAGTGTTTATTGCTTCTACCCAGAAGTGCTTAGCCATATTGGTTTCGTTGATCATGGTTCTGGCCATTTCTTGTAGAGTCCTATTCTTTCGCTCTACAACTCCATTTTGCTGTGGAGTTCTAGGACAAGAGAAATCATGGGCAATACCATTTTCTTTGAAGAACTTCTCAAAGAATTTGTTCTCAAATTCACCACCATGATCACTTCTAACCTTTATGATTTTACACTCCTTCTCAGTTTGGATCTGAGTGCAGAATTCAAAGAACACTGAATGAGACTCATCCTTGTGTTTCAGGAACTTTACCCATGTCCAGCGGCTATAATCATCAACGATGACTAATCCATATTTCTTTCCTCTGACAGATGCTGTTTTGACTGGGCCAAACAGATCAATATGCAAAAGTTCTAACGGCCTTGAGGTAGAAACAACATTCTTAGACTTGAATGCAGGTCTGGAGAACTTGCCCTTCTGACATGCTTCACAAAGAGCATCTGATTTGGATTTCAGATTTGGGAGTCCTCTGACCAGATTTAGTTTGTTAATCTGAGAAATCTTTCTCAAACTAGCATGACCTAATCTTCTGTGCCAGACCCATTGCTCTTCAGAAACAAACATAAGACAAGTCACCTTCTGCTTCTCAAGATCAGAAAGATCAATCTTATAAATGTTGTTCTTCCTCTTGCCTGTAAATAGGATTGAGCCATCCTTCTGACTTACAGCCTTGCAAGACTTTTGATTAAAGATTATGTCATAACCACTGTCACTTAATTGACTTATGGACAATAAGTTATGAGCTAATCCATCTACTAGAAGTACATTAGTTATGGAAGGAGAGTTACCAAGACTTATGGTTCTAGAGCCAATGATTTTGCCCTTCTGATCTCCTCCAAACTTGACTTCTCCACCTGGTTTAAGCACCAGGTCTTGGAATGTAGACCTTCTTCCCGTCATGTGTCGCGAGCACCCAGAGTCCAGGTACCATGACATTTTGCTTTTTGTCCTCTTCGCCGCCAAGGATATCTGCAACAGAAATTATCTTCTCCTTAGGTACCCACAATTTCTTGGGTCCTTTCTTGTTAGTTCTCCTCAAGTTCTGATTGAACTTGGGTTTAGCAAAATATTTAACAGGAGGAACAACATGATATTCTTTAGGTTTGTCAGCATGATATTTCTTAGGATGTGTCACATGCTTCTTGGTGTGAATAGTGTTAAACTTCTGTGCATGTGAAGTGAGCCTAATATCATGAGCATGGCCATATTTGAACTGATCATACAATGGCTTGTATGTGATCTTCAGATCATCAATAGGTTCAAATTTATGTGAGGTATCACCCTCATAGCCAAAACCAAACCTTCTGTTTCCAGAAACACCATATATCATAGAAGCAAGATGACTTCTGCCAATACTTCTAGATAAGAACTTTCTGAAGCTCGAGTCATATTCTTTCAGAATATGATTCATGCTAGGAATGGATTTTTCTGTTTCCGAAGGAGATCCACTATCTTTGGATAGATTTAAAACTTTTTCCTTCAGTTCAGAATTTTCCAATTCCAACTTCTTAGTTTCAAATTCAAACTGCTTTTTCAGCTTTTTGTATTTGATACTAAGATGAGCCTTGAGTTCCAGAAGTTCTGTTAAACTGGAAACTAACTCTTCTTTAGATAGTTCAGAAAATACCTCTTCAGAATCTGATTCTGATCCATCATCCATTGTGGCCATTAGTGCCAGATTTGCCTGCTCATCTTCAGAGTCTGATTCTGATTCTGAATCATCCCATGTTGCCATAAGACCTTTCTTCTTATGAAACTTCTTCTTGGGATTCTCCTTCTGAAGTTTTGGACACTCGTTCTTGTAATGTCCAGGCTCATTGCACTCATAGCAGACAGCCTTCTTCTTGTCAGATCTTCTGTCTCCAAAAGATTCTCCTCGTTCAAATCTCTTTGAACTTCTGAAGCCTTTGAACTTCCTTTGCTTGCTCTTCCAGAGTTGGTTTACCCTTCTGGAGATCATGGACAGTTCATCTTCTTCTTCAGATTCTAATTCTTCAGGATCTTCTTCTTCAGCCTGAAAAGCGTTAGTGCATTTTTTAAAATTAGATTTTAATGCAACAGACTTACCTTTCTTCTGAGGTTCATTTGCGTCAAGTTCAATCTCATGACTCCTCAAGGCACTGATCAGCTCTTCCAAAGAAACTTCATTCAGATTCTTCGCAATCTTGAATGCAGTCACCATTGGGCCCCATCTTCTGGGCAAGCTTCTGATGATCTTCTTTACATGATCAGCTTTGGTGTAGCCTTTGTCTAGAACTCTTAATCCAGCAGTCAGAGTTTGAAATCTTGAAAACATCTTCTCAATGTCTTCATCATCCTCCATCTTGAAGGCTTCGTACTTCTGGATTAGTGCTAGAGCTTTGGTCTCCTTAACTTGAGCATTTCCTTCATGAGTCATTTTCAAGGACTCATATATGTCATGGGCCGTTTCCCTGTTAGATATCTTCTCATACTCAGCATGAGAGATAGCATTCAGCAAAACAGTCCTGCATTTGTGATGATTTTTGAAATCTTTCTTTTGATCATCAGTCATTTCGCTTCTCGTGAGCCTTACACCAGTAGCTTTAACAGGATGTTTGTAACCATCCAACAGAAGATCCCATAGATCAGCATCCAGACCAAGAAAGTAACTTTCCAGTTTATCTTTCCAGTATTCAAAATTTTCACCATCAAATACTGGTGGTCTAGTATAACCATTGTTACCATTGTATTGCTCAGCAGAGCCAAATGTAGATGCAGTTGGATTTGTTTGAACTTCACCAGCCATCTTTTACTGAAGCGTTTTTCTCTTCCTGAATCTTTTCTAAACACGGTTAAGTGCTTGCACCTTAGAACCGGCGCTCTGATGCCAATTGAAGGATAGAAAAACACTTAGAAAGGGGGGGGGTTTGAATAAGTGTAGTTTCAAAAACTTGTAAGATAAAAATAAATTGCACACATATTTTTATCCTGGTTCGTTGTTAACTAAACTACTCCAGTCCACCCTATACAAAGTGATTTACCTCAACTGAGGATTTAATCCACTAATCACACGAGATTACAATGGTTTTCCACTTAGACAAATTCTAAGTCTTCTAGTGTCTTCTGATCATAACCTGATCACTCTAGGAACAAATGCTTAGACACAAGCTAAGACTTTCTTAGAGTATCCTGACCACCACGTGATCACTCTAATTACAACTGCTTAGACACAAGCTAAGACTTCCTAGAGTATGCTGATCAACACTTGATCACTCTAGTTACTTTCAAATTAATGTAATCAATTCTAAGAGTATTACAATTGCTTCTTAAAAGCGATAATCACAAACTGTGATATTTCTCTTACAGATTTAAGCTTAGACTCACTAAAGTATTACAACAGTAATGTAGTGAGGTTGAAGATGAAGTTTCTGAGCTTTGAGTTGAACAGCGTTTCAGCAAGTTTTTCAGAATAAGTTTGTTCAGGATTCGTAACCTTGCTTCTCATCAGAACTTCATATTTATAGGCGTTTGAGAAGATGACCGTTGGGAGCATTTAATGCTTTGCGTATTCCGTACAGCATTGCATTTAATGTTTCACTGTTTTGTCAACTACCTCGAGCCTTGCTTTTGCTGTGACTACTGACATTGCCTTTAATAGCTTCTAACGTTCCTTTTGTCAGTCAGCGTAGCCTGCCATCTAGTACTTGATTCTGATTTGTTCTTTGTAAATACTACGTTGAAAATCATCAGAGTACAAACAGCTTGGTGCAGAGCATCTTCTGATCTTCTGATCTTGATATGCTTTTGAGCGTGATTCCATGACTTCAGTGCTTCTGCTTCTGAACTCAAGTTCTTCTGATGCTTCTAATAGACCATGTTCTGATTCTGCTTGACCATCTTCTGATGTCTTGCCAGACCATGTGCTGAAGTTGCATACTGAACCTTCTGAGTCAAAGCTTTTTAGCGCTGATTTGTGCATACTCTTTATATATTTCCTGAAAAGGAAATTGCATAGGATTAGAGTACCACATTATCTTGAGCAAAATTCATATACATTGTTATCATCAAAACTAAGATTAAAGTATGGCCACTCCCATGATATTAGTCTCACATCACATGCTAAGAGTTTTCACATTACACACACTAAGAACCATGTGACACAAAATAGAAAATATCATGTTGCTCAAACTAAGGAATATCATGCTGTATCTCCTGTTAATTATCATGCTAAACCCAAGTTCAATCAGAACTTGAGGAGAACTAACAAGAAAGGACCCAAGAAATTGTGGGTACCTAAGGAAGAGATTATTCATGTTGCAGATATCCTTGGCAGCTAAAAAGACAAAGCAAGACAGGTCATGGTATCTGGACTCTGGGTGCTCGCGACATATGACGGGAAAAAGGTCTATGTTCCAAGATTTGGTGCTTAAGTCTGCTGGAGAAGTCAAGTTTGGAGGGAATCAGAAGGGCAAGATAATTGGATCTGGAACCATAAATATTGGTAACTATCCTTCCATAACTAATGTACTTCTTGTAGATGGATTAGCTCATAACTTATTATCCATAAGTCAATTAAGTGACAATTGTTATGACATAATCTTCAATCAAAAGTCTTGCAAAGCTGTAAGTCAGAAGGATGGCTCAATCATATTTACAGGCAAGAGAAAAAACAACATTTACAAGATTGATCTTCAAGATCTTAAGAATCAGAAGGTAACTTGTCTTATGTCTGTTAGTGAAGAGCAATGGGTCTGGCACAAAAGATTAGGCCATGCTAGTTTGAGAAAGATTTCTTAGATTAACAAACTTAATCTAGTCAGAGGACTCCCTAATATGAAATATAAATCAGATGCTCTTTGCGAAGCATGTCAGAAAGGGAAGTTTTCCAAACCTGCATTCAAGTCTAAGAATGTTGTTTCTTCCTCTAGGCCGCTAGAACTTCTGCACATTGATCTGTTTGGCCCAGTGAAAACAGCATATGTCAGAGGGAAGAAATATGGATTAGTCATTGTAGATGATTATAGCAGATGGACATGGGTAAAGTTCTTGAAACATAAGGATGAGTCTCATACAGTGTTCTTTGACTTCTGCACTCAGATCCAATCCGAGAAAGAGTGTAAAATCATTAAGGTCAGAAGTGATCATGGTGGCGAATTTGAGAACAGATTCTTTGAGATTTATTTCAAAGAAAATGGTATTACCCATGATTTCTCTTGCCCCAGAACTCCACAACAAAATGGAGTTGTAGAGCGAAAGAATAGGACTCTACAAGAAATGGCCAGAACCATGATCAATGAAACCAATATGGCTAAGCATTTCTGGGCAGAAGCAATAAATACTTCATGTTATATTCAGAATAGAATCTCTATAAGACCTATTCTTAATAAGACTCCTTTTGAATTGTGGAAGAACAGAAAGCCCAACATTTCTTATTTCCATCCATTTGGATGTGTATGTTACATTCTGAACACTAAAGATCATCTGCATAAGTTTGATTCTAAGGCACATAAGTGTTTCCTTCTTGGATATTCTGAACGCTCAAAAGGCTACAGAGTATACAATACTGAAACATTGATTGTGGAAGAAACAATCAATATCAGATTTGATGATAAGCTTGGTCTTGAAAAGCCAAAGCAGTTTGAGAATTTTGCAGATATTGAAATCTCTAACTCAGAAGCTGAAGAACCTAGAAGCAAAGTGTCAGAAGATCAAGTTGCTACTTCATTAGAGAATCTCAGAATTTCTAAAGAGCCAACTATCAGAAGATCTTCTAGACTCAACTCTGTTCACTCAGAATATGTTATCATTGGGAAGAAAGAAGATCCTATCAGAACAAGAGCATTCCTTAAGAACAATGCAGAATGTCAATTTGGTCTGGTATCTCTTATTGAACCAACTTCTGTTGATCAAGCTCTGGAGGATGCTGACTAGATAATTTCCATGCAAGAAGAACTCAATCAGTTTACAAGGAATGACGTATGGGATCTTGTTCCTAGACCAAAAGGATTCAACATCATTGGAACCAAGTGGGTCTTCAGAAACAAGCTAAGCGAAAAAGGAGAAGTTTTAAGAAACAAAGCTAGACTGGTTGCTCAGGGCTATAGTCAGCAAGAAGGTATTGACTATACTGAAACCTTTGCACCAGTGGCCAGGTTAGAATCTATTCGCTTATTAATTTCTTTTGCCACTCAACATAACATCACTTTATATCAGATGGATGTTAAGAGTGCCTTCTTAAATGGTTATATAGATGAGGAAGTACATGTCCACCAACCTCCCGGTTTTGAAGACTCTAAGTCTCCAGAACATGTTTTCAAATTAAAGAAATCATTATATGGCCTGAAGCAAGCTCCTAGAGCTTGGTATGAAAGATTAAGTTCTTTCCTTCTGGACAATGGTTTCACTAGAGGAAAAGTGGATACTACTCTCTTTTGTAAAACCTTTAAAAAGGATATTTTAATTTGCCAAATATATGTTGATGATATTATCTTTGGAACCTCTAATGCTACACTTGGAAAGGAGTTTGCTAAGTCTATGCAGACTGAGTTTGAAATGAGCATGATGGGAGAACTCAAGTACTTCCTTGGGATCCAGATCAATCAAACTTCTGATGGAACCTATGTTCATCAAACCAAGTACGTGAAAGAACTTCTGAAGAAGTTTAATCTTTCAGAAAGCAAAGAAGCAAACACTCCTATGCATCCAACGTGTGTTTCAGGTAAGGATGAGGTAAGTAAGAAGGTAGATCAGAAGCTCTACAGAGGTATGATTGGATCTCTTTTATATCTTACTGCTTCTAGACCTGATATTTTATTTAGTGTTTGTCTGTGTGCAAGATTCCAATCAGATCCTAGAGAATCTCACTTAACAGCAGTTAAGAGAATTCTGAGGTATCTGAAAGGTACCACTAATGTTGGTTTAGTCTACAGATGATCTGAAGAATACAACTTAGCAGGATTTTCTAATGCTGATTACGTTGGAGATAGAGTTGAAAGGAAAAGTACTTCTGGAAGTTGTCAATTTCTTGGAAGTCACCTGATCCCTGGTACAGCAAGAAGCAAGCTACAACTGCCCTCTCTACAACAGAAGTAGAATATGTTGCTGCTGCTGGATGTAGTACATAGATGCTCTGGATGAAGAGTCATCTAGAAGATTATCAGATATATGAGAGTAACATTCCTATCTTCTGTGATAATACTTCTGCTATATGTTTATCTAAGAATCCAATCTTACATTCCAAAGCTAAACATATTGATATTAAACATCATTTCATTAGGGAATATGTTCAGAAGGGTGTTTTATCTTTAAACTTTGTTGATACAGACCATCAATGGGCTGATATCTTTACAAAACCCCTTGCTAAAGATAGGTTTAAGTTCATTCTGAAGAATATCAGTATGGATTTATGCCCAGAATGAAAGGATGAGAAGTTCTGATATATGGATTAGATTTGAAATGATTAGTTTTATTTTCTTTTATAAGAAATTCTGATTGTTGATCAGTTAGATATTCTGATTCTGGTACTGCTAACGTTTCATATGTCTAAGTTGATTCAGAATCTCTTTTAAAGCAAAACAGCTGTCACCAGCTATTCCAGAAGATGAACACGTGTTCACTATAATTGGACAAGCGTGCGTGCAGTTGATGAGACGCCGCCCTAGGTAACTGTGCAAATCATTTCAAATATCACGTTTTACCCTAACGTCACTCATCATTAAATGATAACTGATTCAATCTCTATAATCTTGTTCATTCAGAATCATATTGCATTTCATTTCAAATCTGTTCCTATATAAACTCATCTCCATAACATTTCATCTCTTTCCATTCTCTCTCTTTGTTCGTTGTCTATAATTGTTCATCACTCTCGTTTTGCATAAACCCTAGTTACTAAACCCTAATCTCAGTGTGTATCCATGGCTTCATCTTCGAATGTTCAACGCAAGGTATCATCGTCATATCAAGTTCAACAAAGGAAATATGCAATTACTCCTTCGAAGTCTTGTTCGATTCCTTATGATGAATTGGAGGTTCTCTACAAAACAATGGTGGGTTTTGAAAATCTTATGGCACATGATTTCAAAACCAAAACTGCAATGCTAGTACAAGAATGGTCAAACTTCTTTGAAAGGTTGATTGGACCAGTTTATCCTTTATTGGTTAAGGAATTCTGGACACATGCTACGGTTACTTCAACTGCCATCATCTCCTTCGTGCTAGGGCATGAAGTTGTTGTGACTGAGAAGCTGATAAGGAAACTGTATGGTCTTGATGGTATAGATGGAATCAGTGGTTCTCTTCATGGAAGAACTGATTGGGATAAAGTTGATCGAGAGTTGTTTTCTTTTGGTATTGCCTCTCCCTTCACTACTGCCTTGAAGCCTTCCTATAGAGTATGGGCTGAGATCATTCTGGGATCTCTCTATCATAGAAAACCATCAAACTCTGCTTCCTATGTCAATCAGGATCAGAAGTATATATTATTCTGCATTGAAAAAGGCATGAGAGTCAATCTACCACACATTCTTTTTCAACATCTGAAGACAAATATTGAGGAATCAAGAGATGAAGAATGTCAGAAGAATCCTAAACTCAAGAAGAATACTACCCCTCTTGGAAGGATGATTTCAGATATTCTGATTGAGAGTGGCTTGATAGATGTTCTAAGAACAACTGGCTCATCTCAGAACTTGACTGTTATCCAAGGGTTTATTCTGAATGCTCAGACTCTAAAAAGGATGCAGCTGATTGAAAAGGTGACCATACCTTCAAAAATGTTTCTAGATATTCTGACAAGAAGAACTCCTATTGTGATTTTCTCTCACATGTTCAAAGAGGAGCTAGACAAATCTGTTAAACGCTATCTGAAGTCATGTGTTAAAGCTCAAACTTCGGTTGATCCTGCTTGGATTCGAGGAAGAACTCTTCCATCTCTGGATGAGTTAAGAAAGAAGGAAAAGAAGAAGAAAGAAAAGAAATTGAAGAGAAAGGTCACAGAAGAAGGATCTGATGCTAAGCAAGCAAAGAAGCAGAACAAACCTACAGAGTCTCTCAAAGTAAAAAGATCTGATGAACAGCTTGAGAAGCTCATTCATAAAATTTATCATGCAGATTCTTCTGACCATGCCCCTCAGAAAAAGCCTCCTCCTTCTGTAGTTTCATCTTCTTCCACAACCACAAACAGAAACCAACCACTTCTTTCTACACCAGTTCTAAACCCTCAACCTCTAAATACTACCTTTCCCCAACTTCCTTCTGAATATGTTCTCTCAACCACCTCCACCACAGATTCTTCATCCTCCTTAACCTCTTCTACCACCCCTGCTTTGTTCTCAAGAGAATCTAAACCCTATAGTCTTCTTTACCCTGACTATCGTTTCACTTTCAATCCTCCTAAACCCTCTGTTGATACTTATTATGACTTTTTGATGTATAAGGTCAGAACAGGGTTGGATACTCTGGAAGCTGCTCATGACTCCAAGATGGATCATGTTGCTTTTAGCAAGTTATGGAAAATCTTTAAGAAGGATATTCAGACTGATCTTCTAAACATCCACAAGAGATGCTTGGCTGATGCATCTGGATCTTCTGGTTACCTTTTGGAGTTAGATGATGGTAAGTACTATCATCCCATCAGGAGCTGGAGATCTCTTGAAGAGAAGGAATTTTCTGATGAGCTTGAAGAGGTGCATCCTCTTGCTATGGTTGTGTGGAAGCCTCAACTCCACATTCTGATTGGAGATTTTCAGTTCATATTCAACTGGTTAAGGGAGAATCCCTCTGCTAATGCACCAAGTATGATATATCCAGAAGTTGAATATCCATCAGAACTAGTTGCTCCTACACCTCCTAAGAACTTGGCTGCAATTCTTCTGGCCCTTGAAAATCCAGATTCTGAAATCCCTTCTCCTGTATATGTTGAAGTTGCTTCTGAAGCAGAAGCTGATGCTGAAACTCAAGACGTTGAGAATCATCCTGCTACGCAATCTCCTATTAAGGAAAATCAAGCTGATGTTCTCATGGTTGATGCTGCTGCTGAGAATTCTACTGTCTTGGACAATAGCTTTGATGCTTCTTCTGCTGGACCTTCTGTTTTGATAGACACCATGAAGGCTCTTCAACTGAATCAAGCTGATCTAGCTTCTCGTCTGGACAAACATGAGGATACTCACAATGAGTTCAGATCTTTTATGAAGACGTAGGCAGAAAGCACTACTGAGATTAAAACCCTTCTGGCCCTCTTAGCTTCTAAGCTAGGCTAGTCGTAGTCTGTCTTGGTCTTAGATGTTTTCCTGTTCTATGCATCTGTTTCTTGCATCTGCTTCTATCCCTCTTGTGCTTGTGATATATTTTGTTGATTAATGAAATCATTATCTTCTTCACTTTATGTGTCTTTTATCATCTGAATATTTTATTGCTTTTTGATGTTATGACAAAAAGGGGGAGAAACATGATAATTGATTTGATTTATTATATCAGTTGCTGGGATTAAGTCTTAACATTCCTAACATTATTTGCTAGTTCTATGTCTTTGAGATTTTTTGCAGGATTGAAGATATTCTGAAAAAGCTCAACATGAGAAGCAAATACATGAGGAAAAGCAATTCTATAAAGAAGCATGTTCTTGGAAAATTAAAGCAAGCTTAGTGCTGAGAAGCTTCAAGATCAGAAGCAAGAAGAATGTTTTGATATTCTTGTGGCAGAATATGCTCTGATACATTTTCTTCTCTTAAATGCTCTGATACAAGCTATTTACTAAGAATGCTCTGATACATTCATGATTCTGATATTTTTGTCTAGTATGTTCTGAAACATTTCAGGATGTAAAGATGCTCTGATGATGCTCTGATACATTCAAGAATGTTCTAATTTAATCAAGCATGCTATGACAACAAAGAAGAAATTCAAAGCTCTGAAGCTGTCCTATGGAAGCAAGAAGCAAAAGCTCTGAATATTCTGAAGTTCTAGGCGAAGTGAAAGTCTCTGCTGAAATGAAGAATACTCAGGGAAGTCTTTTATTTATAAATTCTTCTAGTATTTATTTCAGGGGGATATTGTTAATCTCAGGGGGAGACATATTCACACACTCTGGTTATATGCTTTATGCTATATCTGTGTAATTGTCTTTTGTCATCTGATATTCTGATTGCAAATTCATATCAATTATATATGTTTTTGTCATCATCAAAAAGGGGGAGATTGTTAGAACAAGATTTGTTCTGATCAATATTCTTGTTTTGATGATAACAATGTATATGAATTTCGTATAAGACAATGTGGTACTCTAATCCTTTGCATTTTCCATTTCAGGAAATATATAAAGAGTATGCACAATTTAGAGCTCAGAATCACTGACTCAGAAGGTTTAAGTGTTCTGGCCTGTGCCGAGCAGGCCCAGCTCCTCTCACTAGCCGAGCAGGCCCAATTCATTGGCCCATTTACTGGGTAACCGCCAAGGAGTTATCCACGCGCGAAGACCACGCGTCACGCAGCGGGGGATTCGGTCAACCACCTCCGAACCCTACGCTATGATCATCCAGAATGTGGGTCACCTGCTGACTCAGCCCTAGCACAAGGACGTTCTGGCAGTTTCCTAGCACGTGGGCCTCCAATTAGATTTGGCCCAATTAGGAAACCTTGGCCCAGCGCTGGGGGCTATAAAAACCCTCTCTCACCAGAGGGTCAGGTATTCTATTCTATTCACTCTCAACCCTCATTCTTTGATAGCTACTAACTTAAGCATCGGAGAACCTTGCAGGTACCCCCCCCCCCCCATCTTGCTCTCCAAGCCAGATTCTGCTGCCTTGACGATTCTTCTGATCAGGTACGATCAGTGGCGGCGTCTGTGGGAACCTTGCTCCCCCTTCTTTAACAAAGATCAAAGCATAACCTTTCACGATCGTCATGGCTAACAACAACAACATCCCAAGCTCCGATCCCTTCCTCCTGGAACATCTGATCGAAGATTCCACCCGCGAGGTGACGAATCGTCGTCGGCAAGAAGAACCACAACATGCCCTTGCCGGACAGAGAAGGCCGAGACATGAGACCTCGCAACCTAGGAGGCAGCGGGTCCAGAACATCCAGCAGCTGCAGGGCCTCCAACAGGTTCATAATGTCGAACAAAACCCTCCCGAGGGACACGTTCAGAACGGGGAAGACGAGCAGGCCCGAACCCACAATGGGCCTGAACACCCCCAGAATGAGAATGAGACCGACGCCAGAGACGGGCACGCTGCTTCCTCATTCACCCACACCTCTGACAGGCAGAGAGCCCGTCATGTAGAAGAGGAGGAACCGCTCAACATCCCCGAGGATACTGACCCCATCACTATCCTCCTGCTCAAAGAACTGCAAAAGACGAACAGCCTCCTCCGACTTCAGGACGACCGTATCCACGAGCTGGAAAGGAAGCGACGGTACCGCTCCCCTCCGTGGAGACATTACGGGTCGCGCTCCTATTCCTCCTCGCGCTCACCTCCGAGGAGGCACCGTCGGCGTTCCCCATCTTCTTCACGCTCGCCACCTAGAAGACACCGCCGTCGGAGATCATATTCCCGCTCTCCACCAAGAAAGAGCAGGAAGAATCAGAGACCAGAGGCCACTGAAGCAAGAAGCCTCTCCCCCGAGCAGGGTCGTCGGGGCCCCTCCAAGGCTGTGCTGAAACCCCGCGAGTGTCCCTCTCCTCGGGATAATCGCGTCAGCCCCAACAATGACCAGGGAAGACCTCGGCGAGGCAGACATTCAACTTCACCAAGACCGAGCGACGAAGAGGACTTCCGCAGCCCTTTGTCCGAGAACATTCGAAGAGCCCGCCTTCCTCGAGGGATGGAAAAACCCCCGGCGTTGGACCAGTATGATGGAACCACTGACCCCGACGACCATATTCGGAGCATCGAAGCGGTCATGGACTACCACGTCGTCAAGGGCTCTATCAAGTGCCGCATCTTCCCAACCACCCTCAGGAAGAGAGCAATGACTTGGTACAGAAACCTCCGCCCCAACTCCATCCATTCCTGGACCGACCTCAAGGAACTCTTCTTGAGCCATTTCATAGCCTCCCGACGACAACCGAAATCGGAGGCCAATCTCGAGGCCGTGATACAAGGGCCCAACGAACCTCTTCGGGATTACCTCGACAGGTTCAACAAGGAGGCCGTCCAAGTACAAACAGAAGACTACATGAAGAGATACCTCCTAGAACGAGGACTTCTCCCCGGCAGTGACTTTAAGAAGGCCATCAAGATTGAAAAGGTCCACTCCATGAACGCCCTCCTTCGCAAAGCTCAAGCTTTCATCGCGTTCGAGGAAGGAGAGGCTGCTGCCATCAAAGCCTCGCGAGGCAGTGACGCCGCTCGCAGTTCAAATTATGAGCACCCAGGCTCGAAGAGAGGGCATGAAAAAAGGAAAGACGGGATCTCTCGACATCAAAGAGCGCCGAGGACCATCTGGTCGCTTCGATGACTACACCCCTCTGAACACCTCGCGGAAGAGGATCCTGGCCGAATGCCAAAACACCAACTTCAAGAAATCAAACATCAGGCCCCCGAAGTCGAACCCCGCAAGGCCGGGAACCGACAAATCAAAGTATTGCAAATACCATAAAAGTCACGGCCATCTGACCGAGGAATGCATCCATCTCAAAGATGCCATTGAAACACTGATCAAGGAGGGTCGCCTTTCAAGATACACAAAGAAAGGAGAACCTTCCCGAAGGGACGACCACAGAAACTCTGACGAAGGGAATTCACCAGATAACAGGCCCCTACAAGTAGCACTGTCCGTCACTCGCCCAGAGGATTTCATGCCATCAGCCGGGATCCTCACCGCACTCAGCAAATGGGAAAATTTCCCATTCACCATGGTCGTCTCCAACGGCGGGGATCCAGGCTCCCTCACCATCAGTTCAGTCAAGAGAAAGTTCGATGAGTTGCTAAGCGCCAACGCGGACCTCGGCCCTACGCTACGGAAATTCCGGGGAAAGTCAGAACCAATCACTTTCTACCTGGAAGAACTGCCCGGTGGAGCTCCAAACGCCACAATCCCCCTGCTCGTCCGAGCTAGAATGGCGAACTTCGACGTCCGACGGGTCTTGGTCGATGAAGGCAGCTCGGTGGACATCATGTACTCCCACCTCTTCCAGACACTCCAGCTAGACGACTCACATCTCACTCCCTATGTGGGTTCGGACCTCCAAGGTTTCAACGGAGCTACCACCAAACCATGGGGTTACGTCGAGCTGATTGTCACCTTCGGAGAAGGGGAAGCTTCCAGGCAAGTCAAAACCAGATTCTTGGTGATCGACTGCAAAAACCTGTACAATTGCATTATCGGGCGCCCTACTCTAGCCGAGCTGACCGCCGTGCCCTCCACTGTCCACCTAAAGATGAAGTTTTACACGAGGACAGGACGAGTAGCCACCATCAACGCCGATATCGAAGCTGCCAGGAGAATCTTTGACGCCTCCGTCAAGGGACTAGAACAGATCGCCCCTCCGACCAACTCCAACAAAAAGCCAAGAGCCGAAGACAAACATCCTCGAGAAGACCAGCATCAGACAACCAACGTCAGCTCAGTCGACCTTGATGCACGGTTCACAGAGGAAGAACTGAAGATCGGGGAAGAAACGCAATCAAAGGCAACTCATCCCGTCCGACCTATCCCCGACGGAGATTTCGAGCTGGTCCCCTTGGGTGACAACCCCGATAAAGCGGTAAAGATCGGCAAGGGCATCCCAGATCTACCAAGGAAGCAGCTCATGGCCTGCCTTCGAGCCAATGCAGACTTGTTCGCCTGGAGCGCCGCAGAAATGCCCGGACTCGACCCCGAGGTCGCCTGCCACCACCTCTCCATCAATCCAGCCGCGAAGGCCGTAGTTCAACGTAGGCGTCGGCAGTCTCCCGAGAAAGCGGAGGCTGCCGAGAAAGCTGTAAAAGACCTCCTAGAGGCAAATTTTATTTCCGAGGCCAAATATTCACCTTGGCTCTCAAACGTTGTACTTGTTAAGAAATCTAATGGAAAATGGAGAATGTGTGTTGATTATACCGATCTTAACCGGGCATGTCCAAAAGACGCCTATCCTTTACCTAACATTGATAGACTGGTCGACAACTCGGCCGGCTATAAACTATTGTCTTTTATGGATGCTTATTCAGGTTACAACCAGATCCCCATGGCGAGGAGCGACAAGCAGTGCACAGCGTTTATGACGGAGTCGGGCAACTATTACTACAACGTAATGCCCTTCGGCCTCAAAAACGCTGGGTCCACGTATCAACGGATGATGAACAAAGTGTTCCGAGGAGAGATCGGCGACACCCTCGAGGTATATATGGACGACATGATCGTCAAATCTCGAGAGGACGCCGACCACACCTCCCATCTCGAGCGGGTGTTCGAGCGAGCCAGATCCTGCAAGATGCGCTTCAACCCGAAGAAGTGCACCTTCGGCGTCCGAGCAGGCAAATTCCTCGGTTTCTACTTGACTGAACGAGGAATAGAAGCCAACCCGGACAAATGCCGAGCATTCTCCGAACTACCCACTCCTAACAATAAAAAATCCATCCAAGTCTTGAACGGGATGCTCACCGCACTATCGCGTTTCGTCGCGAAATCCGCCGAACACGCACTCCCTTTCTTTAAACTGCTACGAAAAGAAGCGACCTTTGAATGGTCCGAAGAATGCAAACGAGCACTTTCACACCTCAAACAAGTGCTCTCCAAACCGCCCGTCCTTTCCCGACCCGATAACAACGAGCCTCTATATCTGTACTTAACCGTTTCAAACGAGGCAGTCAGCGCGGCTCTGATCCGAGAAAACGAAAACGGGCAAAAACCCGTATATTTCACCAGCAAAGCCCTCCAGGGGCCCGAGGTGCGATACCAACATTTCGAAAAAGTCGCCTTGGCCCTAGTAATAGCGGCCAGAAGGCTGCGGTACTATTTCCTTGCTCACACCATCTTCGTCCGAACAGATCAACCCATCAAGCAGCTCCTCAGCCGACCAGATATGGCCGGGAGAATGCTGAGGTGGTCCCTCGAGCTATCAGAGTTCGACATACAATACGAAAACAGGAAGGCGTTAAAAGCTCAGGCCTTAGCAGACTTCGTAGCAGAGATGACCTCGATGGCCGACTCCCCGGATCCGACCAGGAACAAATGGACCATTTACGTAGATGGCGCCTCAAGCAATTCGGGAAGCGGGGCAGGAATTATCTTAGAAAACGACGAAAGACTCATCATCGAAGTATCTTTAGTCCTATCTTTCAACACGTCGAACAACCAGGCCGAATACGAAGCCCTCCTTGCAGGCCTGAGACTTGCCGAGGATGTGGGCGCACATGAGGTCAAGATCTACACAGACTCCCAACTCGTCGAATCCCACATCAGCGGCGATTACCAAGTCAAAAACGACGTGCTCGCCGAGTACCTCATGCTCGTCAAGGACAAGATGAAAAAATTCATCAAAGCAGAAGTCGAGCATATCCCCCGAGAACACAACTCGCGCGCCGACATATTATCCAAACTTGCGAGCACGAGAAAGAAAGGAGGAAACAAGTCGGTCATCCAAGAAATCCTACCCAGGCCAAGCATAGGCGAAAACGCGCGGGCTCTACAAATATTCGCTATCGGGGACGACCATTGCTGGATGACCCCAGTATATAACTTCCTCACGAAAGACGAACTTCCCGCTGAGGCAAAGGAAGCTTCGGCGATTAAAAGACGAGCCTGTTCGTATACTATCATCGAAAACAAATTGTACCGACGAGGCTTCTCCATCCCTCTCCTCAAATGCGTCGACGCTTCGCAAGCACTTGAGGTACTCAAAGAGCTTCACGAAGGAATCAATGTCCAACACCTCGGCGGACGATCACTGGCGAGGAAAGCCCTCAGAGCCGGCTACTATTGGCCGACCATGCAGCAAGATGCCAAAAAATACGTCCAGAAATGCGATAAATGTCAGCGACACGCCGACATGCACCTGGCGCCCCCGAACGAGCTCAAATCTCTCTCCTCGCCTTGGCCTTTCTCCACATGGGGAATGGACCTCCTCGGACCTTTCCCGGTCGGGTCTTACCAAAATAAATACCTAGTGGTCGCTGTGGACTACTTCACGAAATGGATAGAAGCCGAAGCGCTCGCCAAAATCACGTCCCAAAACGTACTCCGCTTTTATAAGCGGAACATACTCGCTCGGTTTGGGGTGCCACAAGCGATCATAACCGATAACGACACCCAGTTCACGGACAAAAAATTCCAAGAGTTCGTAACCAGACTCGGGACGAAACAACACTTCACTTCAGTCGAACACCCTCAAACGAACGGACAAGCTGAAGCCGCCAACCGGGTCATTCTCCGTGGACTAAAGAGAATGTTGGGCGAGGCAAAAAAGGCTTGGGTCGAAGAGTTACACAGCGTCCTCTGGGCGTACAGGACGACCCCACACTCGACCACAGGCGAAACACCGTTCAGGTTAACCTATGGCACCAAAGCCGTGATCCCCGTGGAGATCCGAGAACCATCTCGTCGAACTGAGTCACCTCTCGAAGAGGAACTCAATGACGAAGCTATGAGAGAAGAGCTCGACATGGTCGAGGAAATCCGAACAGGATCCTCCCTCCGAGAAGCGAAACTGAAACAACAGATAGCCTTACGCCATAGCACTAAAGTTATCAAACGCGGGTTCGAAATCGGAGACTTGGTTCTCCGCAGAAACATGAAAGATTCGCGCGAAGGCAAACTAGCCCCGAACTGGGAAGGTCCGTACCGAGTATACGATAAAACCAAAAACGGTGCATATTACCTCGAAAACCTTCTCGGCGAAAAACTTGCTCGACCTTGGAACGCTGAAAAACTCAGACGCTACTACAGTTAGAAGCAACCTAACGCTACCCGGCCGCTCGTAACGAACACGAGGAAAGGCTGGGCAAGGACTCGCGCCATGGTACAAGCGCGTATGCTCCACGACAGCTTCAGTCGGATAACCCCTATCAGGAGGCAAAGCCGACTACGCGGCGGGCCTTACACACAGACCCTCCGCGGAAGTACCTGCACGGCAGAACCCCAGCTCGCGATGGGATCGTTCACGTCGCGAGCACCTGGCCCCGACCGCGGCCTCGAGCTCGCTTATAGCGCACACCTGCTCTGCCCACCCGGACCGTTCCCCACACGCCCGGGCCATAAACCTCGGTCGAGCACAAACATAAATATTCAACGATAAACAGATAAGCATAAATAAACATTGGAGCATAAAACGCAGAACAATATTAAAAACCGACCAAACTGGCCGGGGATATCCAAATATTACAAAAATTATCCGGGCATCGCCCAACTAACTACTTTGGCACGCAGGCCACAAAACATTGGCACGCAGGCCACAAAACGGTGGGCACGCAGGCCACTATCAAGAAATTGGTTAGACATCACAATCCTCCTCCTCGGCACCGTCGTCCTCACCCTGGGGCTCCTGCTCATCTTCCCAGTCCTCGAACTCCGGATTTGACTCAATCCGTCCGTCCACAACCTTGTTGTACGGACCGATGCCCTTCGTCACCAAGCGCGGATTGAGGACTTTCAGCTGCTCCACTGCGGCTTTAAATCCAATCCCCAGAGTAGCGACACAGTCGACCTCCAGCTCCCTCACCTTGCCCAGAAGCTGGGAGCGGGTCACCAAGGCTTTCTCGTCCTCATCCTCCTCGGCAGCAGGGAGATGAGACCTCTCTAACTCAGCAATTCGCTCACGGAGCCTTTCTCCCTCAGCCTCCAAAGCCCTGACTTTGTTCCGCTCTTTGCAGAGGTCTTCGACGATGCCGCTCTGAACCTCATACTTATCCTTGTACTGTTCAAACTCGTGCTCCAGCTTATCATATTTGGACTGCAGAGCATCATAGTCCTTCTGAGGGCAGACCCTTTGGGCATTGAGGGCCAGGCCAGGGCGGCCACCCTCATCATCCCTTCAAGATCCTCGGACAAGTCCTTATCCCGGGCCGCCCGATCACGCCTGACTATATGCCTCACCTCCTCGCGCTCCAGCAACACATTTCTCTTTGAGAAGATCCCCCTGTGCAGAGTACATGAGGGCAGCACAATGTCCTCCTCGGACGGGTTGTCATTGATAACGGGGGGAAGTTCAGGAGTCCCCTCGTTCTTTTGTTTTTTTCCGGCCGGAGAACTTCCCGAAGTCGTCCCAACCGACGAAGGGGAGCCACCATCGGGCGCACCCGCAGCAGCCGCCTTGACCTCCTCGACCCGCGATCGCTTCACGGTCAGCTTGACGGGCCCCTTGGTCTTTGCCCTCATCTTCACAATCTTGTCATGCAGGTCAGCCATTTTTCCTGCAAAATAAAGAGTTAGAACCGAAAGGATATTATTCGAACAAGAAATAGTTATCTCACCTAACAAAATTATCGCATCTCCGTAACTCCCACACTCGAGGATGGCTTTTGTGTTGATATGCCGAGGCTCCAGCATAGGACCTCCATCTTCCTCGACTAAGGGATCCCCGTTGGGATATGTGCATACTGCCGGTCTAAACCCGTCCACGAAAGAAGCGAGCCGCTGATACCCCCCCGTATCGCGCTCATTGAGATCCTCGTCCCGGAAGATGTAATAGTCCGTCCCATGCTCGAAATGGTCAGGCTGCCACTCCAACGGGAACCGAGCAGCTGGACCCACTCTCCTCACCCCATCCTCAATATACTCGCGTTCCTCGAACAAATGATTCTCGGCCTCAGGAGTGAGCGGCTTAATTATGAAATACCGACTCTTGAAATGCTTGATAGAGTCCTGGTAAATGGCGAACAGCTTCTTCGGCTGCTTAAAGGACACCCAACTCCACTTGCCGTCTGGATCGCGCAACCTCTGCAAATGAAACACTCTGAAGAAAAGAGGCAGGGTCGCTTCGACCTCCAAGTACCCACATACGACTTTGAAGGCTCTTAAGAACGCTAAAGCGTTGGGATGAAGCTGAGACGGGCACAGGCGTAACCAGCTGAAGACACTCCGTTGCAAATGAGTGAAGGGAAGACGGAGACCAGCCTCCTTAAAGACGAACTCATACATTGCGAAACGGGGACCAGGGAATTGCGAGCAGATCCTCTGATGAGATTTAGGCACAAAGGCTCCCCAAGAAGGCTCCTCGTCCTGGCCAAGGTCCTCGATGACGTTAAAGGCTTCCTTAGGGCGACTCGAGAAGCGCGACGCAATCGTCCTCGGAGCAACGGCCACCCATTCCTCCAGTTTCCTCGGGGAAGTCTCGACGACGGGGACACCCTCGTCCTGCGAGCAACCAACAGCTTCATCCCCGTCTGATATGTCGAAGACGACATCGTCTTTGTTCTCGTCGGCCATTTACCTGAAAAGCATAGGAAACAGTAAATTCGACTGGTCAAATCCACCCTTCCACCGCAAGTCAAGTGAAAGGGCGAGGAAAAGAGACGAGGAAAGAATTCCACCCCCCTCGAATACCGACGAACCAAATTAGAAGCACCCGCAAAGTAAAGTCGCCACGAACATCGATGGACGGCAGGTGCATCTAGCTCTCCGGCAAACTCACACCCTAACTGAGGCATGCCGTCTCCTTCGCTCGTCTCATGCAAATTATTCTTTACTAAATCTAAAGCCTGGACGTCTAATTCAACTATTCCTGTCCCGCTCACTCAAATCTTACCCGGCAAACGCATGAAAGAAATAACAATCTCCTATGGCTACTCGGCAAACTCATGAAGCTTGCTCGACACACTCATCAATCCTGCCCGCCGCACTCGAAGCTAAAACATAAAACTTAAATAAAAGCAAGGAGGAGACGAGGAACTTACTTGAAGTAGCGGAGGAAAGATGTGCGAGACGAAGAGGAGAGCTGTGAGCGAGTCTTGTGAGTTTGCAAAATGTTAAGTGACGAATGGATGGTCTTCTCGCTCTTTATATAGGGAAAGGAGGCCAAAGGGTGTCATGATAGCCTAGGCAGCCTAGGAGACGCCATCATTGATTACACCCCCAAGGCAGCTCCTTCCACGAAAAGATGCCACGTCACGAAACAACTTTGGAAACCCAAACGGCGCAGTCTGCATTTATGCCTAAAAACGGCGCTGCAATGATGACAGTCCCCACAACTGCCACCTGTCAGCCACACTCTGACAAGAAGCAACCAAGCATATCAAGAGGAAACCAAGGGACAGCCGTCTCCTCGACTAGTCTTCGAGGACACCATCCGACCACCCTTGGCTCTTATACCCAGCAGTAACCTCTTCCCCCGTAGGCTTAGTCGTACGACGGGATCCCAGTTGACGACCAACATCCCTACTCTTGCTCGGCCAGCCTCTTGGCTAAAGTCATCACTCTCACAAGACTAATGACTTGGGGGGCTCCTGTTCTGGCCTGGGCCGAGCAGGCCCAGCTCCTCTCACTAGTCGAGCAGGCCCAATTCATTGGGCCCATTTACTGGGTAACCGCAAAGGAGTTATCCACGCGCGAAGACCACGCGTCACGCAGCAGGGGATTCGGTCAACCACCTCCGAACCCTATGCTATGATCATCCAGAACGTGGGTCACCTGCTGACTCAGCCCTAGCACAAGGACGTTCTGGCAGTTTCCTAGCACGTGGGCCTCCAATTAGATTTGGCCCAATTAGGAAACCTTGGCCCAGTGCTGGGGGCTATAAAAACCCTCTCTCACCAGAGGGTCAGGTATTCTATTCTATTCACTCTCAACCCTCATTCTCTGATAGCTACTAACTTAAGCATCGGAGAACCTGGCAGGTACCCCCCCATCTTGCTCTCCATACCAGATTCTGCTGCCTTGACGATTCTTCTGATCAGGTACGATCATTAAGATTGCAACATCAGAACATGCTCTCGCAAGACATCAGAAGATGGTCAAGCAGAATCAGAACATTGTCTATGAAGCATCAGAAGAAAATGAGATCAGAAGCAGAAGCACTGAAGTTCTTATGGTATCACGCTCAAGCACTTCAAGTTAGAAGACAAGAAGATGCTTTGCACCAAGCTAAATGACTCTGATTATTCAAATGTTGTATTCACAAATCTGAGATCAGAAGTTGGTACTAGATGACAGGCTATTAATTCTAATCTCTGACTTACAAAAGGAACGTTAGAAGCTGCAAAAGGCAAAGTCAGTAAAAGCAGGAAAAGCATGGCTTGAGGTAGTTGACAAAATAGTGAAAACATTAAATGCAAAGTTGTCCTATTCACGCAATGCATTAAATGAAATTCAACGGTCATCTTCTCAAACGCCTATAAATATGAAGTTCTGATCAGAAGCAGACATAACAACTCTTGCAAAATACTAAAACGCTGCTGAATTCAAATCTCACGAACTTCATCTTCAACCTCACATCTCTTGTAATATTTAGTGAGTGTTAAGCTTAGAACTTAAGAGAAATATCACAGTTGTGATTATAGCTTACTAAGAAGCAATTCATACTCGTGTAAACATTTATTTTCCTTTGATTGTAAAAGGTTCCTAGAGTGATCAATGAGATCAGTAGACTCTAGAAGGCTTAGAAGTTTCTAAGTGGTGACTTCCTAGAGTGATCAAGTTGTGATTAGAATACTCTAGAAGACTTAGAGTGTTTCTTAGTGGACAACCATTGTAATCAAGACTGATTAGTGGATTAAATCCTCAGTTGAGGTAAATCACTCTAAGGGGGTGGACTGGAGTAGTTTCGTTAACAACGAACCAGGATAAAAATATTGTGTTCATTGTTTTTATCTTAAGAGTTTTTAAAGTTACACTTCTTCAAACCCCCCTTTCTAAGTGTTTTTCTATCCTTCATCCAGGCCTTGTTGTCCACTGACTTGATGACTGCTACCATACGAGGTTTCCAGTAGTCATAGTTAGAGCCATCCAGGATAGGTGGTTTGTTTCCAAACACTAACAGTTCCTTCTCCATAGTACCAGAATTTTGTTATCCCTAGATCTCACCCAGATGTAAACAGGTAGGGTGCCTGCTCTGATGCAAATTGAAAATTCTAGTAATACACGCTCGATGTCAAACTAGATGTGATGACATCCACAATTACGCAGCACAGACAATAATAATAACCAGCATAAAACAAACACACATAATTGTTTACCCAGTTCGGTTCAAACAACCTACTCTGGGGGCTACCAAGCCATGGATGAAGTCCACTATTAGCAGTATCAATTCAGAGCTAAACTCCCAGTTTACAACTCCTCACTGAATTACTACCCAATGACCCTTCTACCTAAGTTCTACCTAGATATGGAATATCTCCATTCCACTCCCCTCAATCACAGCAGTGATACACATACACAATAAACAATTACAGATAGAAGACACTATTCAAAGACACACCTTGATCTGCTTACAAGTGTAGCAACCTGCCCTAAAAATTAAAATTTTAGAGTCGCCACCTATTATACCAGGGCGAATAGGAAACCCTACGCAGTTAAGAGATTCGGGGTAAGTTATTATATTCGGGTAAAGGGAAGGTGTTAGGCACCCTTAACCCTTTCCTAAGGTTTTGAGTTTAAGGCAAAGGTTTATGGCTAAAAGTGTTAAGGTTTATAGCTAAGGAAATGAATAGGGTGAACGGAAAAATTCGAACCTAATTAGAATTTTGGGGAAGGGGACTCGCCTTTGTTATCCAAGTGCCTACGTACCTCCTTATGGAGGATCAGAGTCAACGTAGTTCGGGGAGGGTTGTACGCCTTAGAATTAATATGATTGTAAAAAGGAATTTCGAATTGCCTAATCGAAGTTTTAAAACCCTTAGTTTGAAGATGAAAAAAGTGTTTTAAATGTAGCGTACAACCCTGATTTTAAATATGTACTATTAATCGCAATGATCAATAGGTTTGATCACCATAATTAACAGATTAGTAAAGGATTGCTAACAATTCTAATCGATAGATTCGATTATCACTATTTAGCAAATAAATGTATTTTAAAATTAAATTATTAATTTTATCGTTACTCCTCATAATCAATAGATTCGATTAAAAATAGTAACGAATTGATAGAAAAAGGCATGCTAATCATCGTAACCAATAAGATGGTTAAAACCTTTTAGCAAAATAAACTTTTATTATTTTATTTTAGGGTTAATAGGTATTTACACCCCTGTAATGTTAGCGAGTTTTGTTTTTCCCCCCTCCGTTGCCAAAGGTAGGTTTTGGCTACGATTTTTTTGAAAAAACCGTTGCCAAAACCTGCCTTTGGCAACAGAGGGGGGAAAAACAAAATTCGCTAATATTACGGGGGTGTAAATGCCTATTAACCCTTTATTTTATTATTTTATTTTTTGTTATTTTTATTTCTCACCAACACAACTATTAGATATAATCGGATCGAAGAGAAAATTATGGAAAATAAATTAAACGATTAATTGAAATTAACAAAACAACTTAATTAATTTTTATTTTTGCAGGGCGTGTATTGTTCTGTTAGTTAGCAAAACTGGGGGGTCGGGATAGCAAGTGGGTGAAGCCCAATAGTGTTTCAGTCCGTTGGTTGGGTGTGTGCGAATATGAATTATGGTGCACTCTCAGACGTGATGGACGATCAGGATTCGCCCAGATTCTTATCAACGGTCTGCATGTGTTATTGGTTGAGGCACATGGTAAGATATGAGGCACTGAATCATGTTCAGTTTGCCTGCCAAGTGGCTATCGTGAGGCCACTTGGCTCTGATCTACGGCCAGATGGGGGACTAACTAAAAGCAAAGGAACACGAATCCCCTCACTTCGCAGATCCCTCTCTCTCTCTCTCTTAGTCTCACTTCTCTCTCTCTCTCTCTCTCTCTCTCTCTCTCTCTCTCAAATGCTCCCTAGAAGACACCCACCACTGTCGGACACCCCCCCTCAAACCACCTTAGACTACCACCAAATCCAGATCTCCGGTTGATCTTAAACCGAGATCTTCAAACCTTCATCCCATTCAAAGCCCAAAAGTCTAGAAACGATGAAGATCTTCAGGATCTTCATCTTCCCCAACCATCATCTTCATCCCTTGACCCAGAAATGCCTCGTGAACCAAGAACCCTAACTCCAATCTTCAACCCAACCCTTAGAACCCTAACAATTAGAACCCTAACAATTAGAACCCTAACCCTATGAACCCTTACCCTAATATGAAGAAGCCTACCCTAATTTACCCAAATCAAGCCAAAACCCCACATGCAACAAGATTCAAAGCATCAACATAAAAACTACGTGATTTGGTTACCTTTATTTCTTGAGTTTCTAGATCTTGTAAGCTCCTATGATGCTAATCCTCTTTTCCTTCTCCAATTTGCAGGTTCGAAGACAAAAACAACTCGTGATCGAGAGGTGTTCACGGCGTTTCCTCCAATCCTCAAAAGTTCATCCCCTTTTCTGTAGTTTTAGTGTTTTATTTATAGTCTTAGGGTTTAGAATTATTTTAGGAATAATTAGATTCAATTAGGTTTTAGTATTTGATTTGTAATATTTTTTTTCCGTTTTTTTCATATTTGATTGTAATAATATCTTTAATGAAATTTGATTTTTCTTTCATTTGATTGTTCTGGATTTGATTTGATTTGCGTTTCACTGAAGATTTGTCTTGTTTGATTCATGCGTGGGCCTGGGAAGAAAACGAATTAGGGTTTGTTGTTTGGAGGAGGCGCGGCTAGGGTTTGCTGAGAGAAAGAAGATGAACAGGACTCGGGTCCGTTCGACCCGGTCCACACAGGGTCCAAACGCCTGGCCCACTTACTTGGCATACTGAACCAAATCCTTGACAAACACGCTGGGTCCATTGACTGGTCCACCCCAATTGATTAAATTAATAATATTAATAATAATCTTAACCCTAATACTAATTAGTAATATTATTTAATAATAATAATTCTAATAATACTATTGTTATACCCCAAAATTTTCCCGCATCTTTTTCAGAGAGAAGACAACAGACTTCTGTCTAAAAATTGGGAGTTTCATATAATCTTGGATTTTATTTCGTAAATATCCTGATTTTATGAATACTCAGTTTTTAGAAGGTTTTATACGGTATTTTGGTTCGCTGTTGAATTTATTCTTACACAAACGCCAAATACTGACGTAATTGGTACAGAATTAAATTTTTGCAGGCGCAGAGTCTGGGGATTCAGACTGTACTGGTAACAATTACTATTGTTTTCAAATCTTTTCCTTTCTTTTCAAATCTCTTTCTTTCAAATCAAATCCTAAATTTATTCCATACATCTTTCTTTTCAAACCCTACCATACACTTTCTTTCAAATCCTACTACCACTAAAATTTTCCTTTTTTTGTACGGTATCACTTCATTCCCCAACGTCTCTATCCTTCTTTTCACTCTATAAATACCCCTCATTTTTTCCATAAATTCTCACATCAAATTTCACTCATTTCCCAAATTTCTACCTCATAATTATTTTCTCTTCTTCCCCAGCAAAAATGGCAAAGTGGATGGATACGTTTTTTCTTATGGTCATCACTGTTTTGGTGGTGATCATGTCTTTTTTCTGTCTGCATAGTCCTGAAAAATGCGGACCTGGGATACTTACACTCCCGTGCATCTATATGTTGTTATTTATAGCATGGGTTTTTAATCGTCATATTTAAAGTTTGTCGTATCTTTCGCTTTCAAATAATGTACCGTTCTTTATATTTGTCGTATTGTAGTTTAATTATCAAGATAATATTATGTGTGTTTATTGCTAGTTAAATATTTATTTTTCTGTGCATTAAATATTTTTCAAGATTATTATCGGTAATTTCGTTCGCGTACAGTATATTTTATTTATTTATTATGTTTGTGTTTTTCTAACAACTCAGGTAAATAAATTTTCACCATTAACACAACAAAAAAGAAAAAGAAAAAATTAACTTTAACTGTTAAGTTTTCACTTTAACTGTTACGTTAATGCCCGGACAACCAGTTAACAGTCAAACTCGCTGACAGCACGATTTTCCGTGTTTTGTATCACCATTCAAGTCAATCTTTTGCATTTCAAAATACCAAGATTTTTATTCTAGAAGTATTCTGATAATCACATGATCAGTAGAGACTCGACACTGCACAAAAATCAGGTACGCTTAATTGACTCCTACACAAACAGTCATTAACTAGGGTTTTTGTTTTTTTCAGGAGAACAAGTTTTTTGAGACCTCAAATGGATTTCATGGACCTCCATATGTCTCAAAGTACCACCAGACAAATTTTCAAACTTCGATTCACTCGGACGGACAGTCAGCAGCTCAAACAGTCAACAGACGACCAGTTTGACCGAAAAGTCAACAGACAGTCAAAAATGAAATTTTTTGTCAACATCCATATTTTGTCAAAAGATTCATCATTTGATCAATGGTTGATCATAATTCATCAAGAAAAGTTCAGAAATCAACAAAACCCTAAGTTTCAAAATTAGGGTTTTCCCCTAAAAAAGTCAACTGAACTTTGACCGGCCATAACTCTCTCCTCGTTCATTCAAAAAATTCCAACCAAATCTTGTTTTGAAGGAAATTCAATTATCTTTCAAATGAAATTGATCCCATGGTCATTGGATTTACCATTTGGAAAATATGAGCCAGGACATTACAGGTCATTTTCAAAGTCAACAAAAAGTGGTTTTTTGTCAAAGGCCATAACATCAAGATAACTTCTCCAAATGCAAAAAAGTTTCCAAAGTAGCTTGTAGAGGACATCTTGAGGTTTCTAAAAAGTACAAGAACTCCTTCATATGATCAAAATTGAGGGAGATATGCCTTGTTGAAGTTAGCTATTTTTTGGAAAAATGCATGAAACTAGCATTGATCAAAATGATTTTTTTCCAAAAGAGGCCAAGCATTCATGATCCAAATATGTTTCTAATGATGTTAAAGGGCTCCCATGACCAACATTTGGCCCATGACATTTTTGTTTCTTTTTTAATTTAATTTTATTACATTTAAAATTAAATTAAAAAAGAAATGGTTCAAGACAATTATCCAAGGCTTTTGTCTTTAGCTTGAGTCACCAAGATGGCTTAACTTCTGCAACATAGAGATGGTACAGCAGGCCCAGAGCAAGAGGATGAAGAAAAATGAAGCCATGGCCAAAGAATTCAAAGCTTTATATATTAGAAAATTCAAAAGTTCAAAGACCATCAATAATTGTTAGCTTAAGATTGAAGCACTCTTATTGCTCATAAATAGCTTAGCATACTTCAATAAGAAGAGAGACACAAATTCAGAACCAAACGCATGCTTGTATCACTCTTGTATCAATCAAAATTTTTGCAAGAAACTTGAAATTCGAATTTTGGATTTAAGGCTAATTCAGTGAGATTTAAACATTCAAACACCTTCCTCAAGTATCACTGAACCTATTCCAATCATTTCCAGTCCTTGAAGCTCACAGAATCGAGCTCCATAAGTCATAGTTCAGTGACTTTTATTTGAACTCGGTTACACTAATTCATGCACCATAAACTTATTTTAAATGCATATTCATGATCATATGAACTTGTAGAACGTTTCTGGTTTGTTTAATTTGAGTTTAATCGCAGGTATGTGGAGTTGCCATTTTAGGGTTTCGAAACTTCAAAAATAGGGATCTATGATAGAGACAAAATTAGGAGAAACTATGGGCATATTTGAACTCAGGGGACGATTTTGAGTCGAACCATGGTCTCCTAAATAATTTATCTTGCTTGTATGAAGTTTTGATATGTGCAGGTGCTGTAGTGACGGACAAAACCGTTGGTAAAACCTTTACCTACGGTTGCAGGTATTTGCAAGGTTGAAGACGAGGACGTGGCGTCCTCTGATTGGCTGGTTCGCGCGCGTGTGGATTTTAAATTCAGTCAGACTCTATGCTTGCCATCCACGCGTATTACCATGCACCTCTTCAATCTCAGCCTTCAGATTTCATTTAATCCCAATCCAACGCCCATAAGCCTGCTATCTATATTATAGATCCTCAGCTTTGACACACCAGATCACAAATTATATATTTTCCATTTTATTTTATTTTCTTTGCAAAATTAATTTAAAATAGTTTTAAAAATCAAAAAAATATAATAAAAATATTTTCAGGTTGATAAAATAATTTTTTTTTTGACAAAAAAATATTTTATTTTTCTTCATAATTGAAATATTTTGTTTAATTAATTAGATAATATTGCTATATTCATCTTTTAATTATTTCTAACCCATCAAAAAATCAGAAAAAAATATTTTGATTAATTTAAATTAGGTTTATATATTATAAGCTAAGTTTGCACATACTTAGAATATTTTTCTCTTTAAGTTTAAATTATGTGTATAATTGTTTGTATAATTATATGTTAATTAGCTTAATAATTTCCAAAACAATTTCAAAAATCCCAAAAAAATTAATTTCATTTTAAAATTAATTGACACACAATTTGGACATATTTTAGACTTAATTTTTTAGGTTTAAATTTTATTTCTAATTCTTAGATTTTTAATTAAATTAATTATGCATTAATTTTAATTAAAATCAACCATCCAAAAATCCAAAAATATTCTCCTTTTATCTTATTGTAATTTAAATTCATAGATAAGTGTATAGGTTGTCGAATTCATGTAAATAGCGTAGTTTATATTTCTCGCACAATCGATGTAATAGCATAGATTTATTTTCCGCATTTTACATTCCCGCACTTTAATTCCTGTACATATAAAATTGCATGTATGACAAGAATAATAACTGAAGCGCTAGATCACTAATTTCAAAGACAAAAATATCTGAAAATAAAACACAATCACACTTGCACCTCTTAGGGTAATCCCTCTGTTACTCTTTTCAAAATCAATTCTACTGTTTCAAAGGCGATTCAAATAATTTCTTTCTGTATCCAGTCAAAGAAAATTTTTCTAAAAGAAATAAGAAAGGACCTTACGAACTTAGGGTAGATCTCCTAATTGCTTGCTCAAAACAACAAATGTCTCACATATCATTGTTTTTCCAAAACAAAACTTTCATAAAGACAAACACTTTGTATATATCCAAACAAGGATCATTACGAAGTTAAAAATCTTTTTTTTCAAATCATCAAAACATCTTTCGAAAGATAAACACTTTGTATACATCCGTACAAGGATCATTACAAAATCAATTCTTTACAAAAGTATTTAAAACCACATACAAGCATTTCAAAGCAAGACAAATGATTCAAAAAAGTGAGCTAAGCAATTAAGAGCCCATGGATAACCATGGATACAAAGGGGTGCTAATACCTTCCCTTTGTATAACCTACCCCCGAACCCAAAATCTCTTAAAGGTCTTTTTCTGTTTCTTTTATAAACCTTTCCTTAATTGAATAAAATAAAAGTCGGTGGCGACTCTCTGATTTTCACAAACTCAAAAATAAAAGAAGAGTCAGTTCGCATCCCACGAAAAAAAACCGAGGACGACAACTATTATTAACACCAATAATAATCCTAATTATCCTTAATAATCTAACCCATGACACTAATAATCCTATTATATTAAAATGATTAATCTTAATGATGATAACAATAAAATTAATTATTTAATAAAAGATAATAATACTAATAATAAAATAAAATTGCAATAATAAACCAATAAAAGGTGCAAAAAGAAAATAAATAGTGAAAACCAATTTATAGTAAAATATCCAGAAAAATGATAAAACCCTTATAATGAGATAATTGGGCCAACTGACCTTGGGTCCAAAATACCGGCTAATTGCTCACCTAAATTTAATTAAAGGTTTCATAAGAGGTTGGGTTTAACAATAGATATGTTAAACCCCGTAACTCCTGATTTTAATACCCTTAATAAATTAATAGACGTGAACCGTATAGGGTAACTTTTGGGGTATGACAGCTGCCCCTATTTAATTACCTTGGATTGAATGGCGTGAGAATACGCATGTCTCACGCTTTTCGGATCGAAGAGTTATTAAATAATGGAAGACCCCTAAATTTACCTTGTGCTCGAGTGTGAGAGAAAAAAATCGCCTTGTTAAAGCCTGAGACTTACATAGCGAGGACTTGCAGTTAGTTGTGTAATCGGCTTGCTATAGTGCTAGCAAGCTTCCGCATTTTGTGAACCCCACTTAATATAGTTCTAGTAAGACTTCGTAGTTTGTATAACCCAAAAAGATCACTTGCTATAGTTCTAGCAAGCTCACCTGCACCAATAGGATCACTTGCCATGGTTCTGACAAGCTTACCTGCACCAATAGGATCACTTGCCATGGTTCTGACAAGCTTACCTGCACCAATAGGAATCACTTGCCATGGTTCTGACAAGTTTACTTGCACCAATAGGAATCACTTGCCATGGTTCTAACAAGTTAACCTGCACCAAAGGAATCATTTGCTATTGTTCTAGCAAACTTACCTGTATAAAAGATTTACTTGCTATAAAGCTAGCAAGATCACCTGTGTAGAAGATTGTTTTGTAAATGTGTATGCGTCATGCGTATGCATATGATCCTGTTGTTTGTATGATGTGGATGTATGAATGTTTACTTATGTAAATGTTGCGTGTATGCAAATGATTATGTATGCATGATAACTCCAACGTCTTATTTCCTTATCACCCATTGAATTTGTTTAACCCTTTTGAGATGTTTAAGAATCCTAGTTAGGATTGTATTTGAATGATCCATTGATAATATCCTTTGTAAGATAGTCGTGGTAGATTAGAGTGATCGCGGCGTAAGGCGTATGTTGCCTTATGGAGATTTCGTAGTTTTATTCTGTTGCTTTTGTATCGAAAATTTGTAAGTTTCTCATATTAAATCCAAGTTAAAGTTTATGAAAATAAATCATCCTTTACAAATGGTATTGAAATGACGAGAAAGCGTAGTATGAAAGAAGAGAAAGCTTTTAATGATAGTGCCTTGAATCGGCGAATGTACAAAAATGCGAAAAAGAAAATGACAAATAGAAATGATATTAATACTGTCGTTGCTCCTTGGTTATCAAGGGTCCCAGTAATCCTTCGACCTTAGAAGTAGATGATTGCACGAATCCTTGTCATTTGTAGCTTTCCTTCGGCTCGTAGCCTATGACCCTGCCTTTGATAGGCATAATACTTATTGACCGCATCAGAATTGATTGGGTGCAGTAGCTCATCTCCATCCATTGTAGTGAGAACAAGTGCCCCTCCTGAGAATACCGTTTGTACGACATATGGACCTTCGTAGTTAGGTGTCCACTTTCCACGGGCGTCCATTCGAGGTAGTAGAATTATTTTGAGGACGACACCGCCTTCTTTGTAAATTCGAGGACGGACCTTTTTATCGAACGCCTTTTTCATCCTTTTCTGATAGAGTTTCCCGTGACACAAAGCTGTCAGTCGCTTTTCTTCAACGAGATTAAGCTGATCAAAACGAGTTTTTACCCATTCCGATTCTTCTAACTTTGTGTCATCAAGGACCCTTAGTGAAGGAATCTCCACTTCGATAGGGAGGACTGCTTCCATACCGTAAACCAAAGCGAATGGTGTTACTCCTGTGGATGTGCGCACCGAGGATCTGTAACCGTGTAGGGCGAAGGGAAGCATTTCATGCCAATCCTTGTATGTTTTCACCATCTTTTGTATTATCTTTTTGATATTCTTATTCGCAGCTTCAACAGCGTCGTTCATCTTAGGCCTGTATGGTGAAGAATTGTGATGTTCGATCTTGAACTCCTCGCACAGCTCCTTCATCATGTTGTTGTTTAGATTCGACACATTGACAGTGATAATCCTGTTTGGAACCCCATACCGGCATATGATGTTATGCTTAATGAATCGGGTGACCACTTGTCTTGTCACATTGGGGTAAGAAGCAGCTTCAACCCATTTGGTGAAATAATCTATGGCAACCAATATAAATCGGTGTCCATTAGAAGCTTTCGATTCGATCATCCCTATCATGTCAATCCCCCACATTGCAAATGGCCACGGTGAACTCAGTACGTTCAACGGATTTGGCGGCATATGTATTTTGTCAGCGTAGATCTGGCATTTGTGACATGTTCTTGCATACTGGAAACAGTCAGCCTCTATTGTTAACCAGTAGTACCCTGCTCGTAATATTTTTCTCGCCATTGAATGTCCATTTGCATGGGTTCCAAAGGTTCCTTCATGTACTTCTTTGATAATCTCCTGGGCCTCATTTTTATCCACACACCTTAGTAACACCGAGTCATAATTCCGTTTGTATAGGATATTCCCACTCAGGAAGAACTTGGCTGCCAACCTCCTTAGTGTCTTTTTGTCAATCGTAGGGGCGTTCTCCGGGTATTCTTATTTCTCCAAGTACCTTTTGATATCGTGGTACCAGGGTTTGTCATCAGACTGCTCCTTGATTGTGAGACAATAGGCCTGCTCATCGAAGTGTCTAACCATTATTCGTGGTTCGTGGTTTGACCAAGTTACTTTAAACATAGAGGAAAGCGTTGCCAGTGCATCAGCCATTTGATTCTCTTCCCCTGGGATATGAGTGAAAGTGATTGTCTCAAACTCAACCATTAATTCCAGTATGAGGTCCCGGTATGGGATTAGCTTTGCATCTCGAGTATCCCATTCTTTATTGACTTGGTGGATTACCAGTGCTGAATCCCCATACACCTCAAGAAGTTTAATCCTTAGATCAATTGCAACTTCTAACCCCAATATGCACGCTTCGTACTCTGCAATATTGTTGGTGCAGTCGAAGCATAGTCTCGCAGTGAAAGGTAAGTGACGATTGTCAGGAGATGTCAAAGCTGCCCCTATACCATGTCCTAGTGCATTTGAGGCCCCATCGAACATGAGTGTTCATATTGCCCCTGGTTCAGGTCCTTCGTCGGGTCCTGGTATTTCGTAGTCCCTTACCACCATAATCCTCGTCAGGAAAGTCAAATTTCATAGACTGGTATTCTTCGAGGGGTTGGTGAGCAAGATTTTCCGCCAATACACTCCCTTTTATTGCCTTTTGAGTGACGTATTGTATGTCGTATTCCGACAATAACATTTGCCACCTTGTGATTCTACCCGTGAGAGCCTGCTTTTCGAACACGTATTTCAAAGGATCCATCCTCGATATCAACCATGTGGAATGGTTCAGCATATATTGCCGTAGACGTTTGGAGGCCCATGCTAGGGCACAACATGTCTTTTCCAATGGTGAATACCGAGATTCACAATCCGTGAACTTCTTGCTAGGGTAGTAAATAGCGTGCTCTTTTCTTCCTATTTCATCCTGTTGCCCCAGTACACATCCCATAGACCTTTCGAGAACTGTGAGGTACATGATTAGTGGCCTTCCTGGTACGGGAGGTATGAGTATTGGTGGTTCTTGTAAGTAGCTCTTTATAGCTTCGAAGGCTACTTGACAATCATCATTCCATCTGATCTGATGATCTTTCCTTAGTAGCTTGAATATAGGCTCACACGTGACTGTTATATGTGAGATAAACCTTGAGATGTAATTCAGTCGACCCAAGAACCCACGAACCTCTTTTTCCGTCCTTGGAACAGGCATTTCTTGTGTAGCCTTCACCTTGTCGGGATCTACCTCTATGCCTCGTTGGCTCACAATGAATCCCAATAGCTTTCCTGACCTTACACCAAATGTACACTTGTTCGGGTTTAACCTTAGCTTGAACTTCTTTAAGCACTCAAACAATTTCTGCAAGTGTGTAATATGCTCTTCTTCCGTACATGACTTAGCAATCATATCATCCACGTATACTTCGACCTCCTTGTGAATCATGTCATGGAACATTGTGACCATGGCTCGTTGATATGTTACCCCCCGCATTTCGCAATCTAAAAGGCATTACCTTGTAGCAGAAGGTGCCCCAGGATGTCATGAAGGTTGTTTTCTCCATGTCCTCGGGAGCCATTTTGATTTGATTATACCCATAGAATCCATCCATGAAGGAGAACACCGAAGCTTGTGTCGTATTATCCACCAACACATTTATGTGCGGTAGTGGAAAGTCATCTTTTGGAAAGTCATCTATCCCACACACATGCGTACTTTCCCGTCTTTCTTAGGAACTGGCACTATGTTGGCAATCCATGGTGGATAGTCAACCACGGCAAAAAACCCTGCGTCAAACTGTTTGAGTACCTCTTCTCGGATTTTGTTATCCATGTCTGGTCGAACCCTTCTGCGCTTTTGTCTGACGGGTGCACACCCTTCTTTGAGCGGTAACCTATGTACGACGATGTCCGTATCTAACCCTGGCATGTCACGGTATGACCAAGCAAATATCTTTGCATACTCGTGGAGAAGGTTGATTAGAGTTGCTTTCACATCCTTGTTCAGCGTTGCCTCAATTTTGATTTCCTTGGGTTCTTTGTCTGTACCCAAGTTTATGATGTCAATGGCCTCCTGAGGAGGGAGCATGCTTTTCGATTCCTTGTCCATTAACCTTGACAATTCTTCTGTAAATTCATCGTCTTCCTCATCCCCTTCCTCGGACTGATTAGCGAGAGCCTCGAGTTTATATTAAGTTTCCGCAGTATTATTATCGGTAGTGTTAGAATATGATCTGCACATGTTTTGTGTTTCGTTTTTAGTATGCAGATATGGATGTGCTTTTTTTGTGAAAAAGTTTATTTGTCATTTTGAAAAGAAGTAAATGCAAGAAGAGATAATGTTTTCAATACCAAAACGCAAACGAAAATTTTATTGATAAACCTTAAATTGAAAGTAAATGGGGCCCTTACAAACCAACTCTATGCTTCGGGCGAGGCATGAGCGTTATTGTTTTTTTATTGAAAGGGAAAAACACAAAAGTAAATTACTTTGAAATGAAAACTATCTCCGGTATCTCCAAGCTTGTCCAATTTTTGAGCTGCTCTCTTGATCTGACCCTTCGGATGAAGTTGGATGTTCCCTCCTTAGAGTCCATGTTAGATATCATAGCCACATGTTCGTACCCGCCTGTCACGAAAGTCTGCATAATCGGGGGGAATCGTCGTTCCTCCTTCGCAGTGCTTGTGATCTTTGACCGTTGATATCCCAGCCCTAAGCGATCCTTCTTCTCCAAGATTTGTGCTACTTTGCCCCAGCCTTCCACATTCAGGTCTTGTAGGTCTCTCTAGGTTGTTACTGCCCTTCGCATCTTTTCCACAGGTAGTGTGACAGCAGTTGCGATCTCCAGCGCTTGGAATGCAGTTTCTAATGCCCCTTCTCCAACCTCGATGTATTTGTATGAATCCAGGTTGCTGACAAATATATCCTCTTATCCATTGATGGTTACTATAGAATTCCCATCCATGAATTTTATCTTCTGATGGAGATTGGATGTGACTGCCCCAGCTGAATGAATCCAACGACGCCCTAATAAGCAAGTGTAAGCCGGTTCTAACTCCATTACTTGAAAGTTGATACAGAAGGTATGAAGACCAACTACAACAGGAAGATCTACTTCTCCAAACACTGGACTCTGCAATCCATCGAAGGACTTTGACCACTAGACGGCTTGGTCTAACCGCCACACCCTCCAAAGCTATTTTATCGAGGGTAGCTTTTGGCATCACATTTAGTGACGAACCTGTGTCAATTAGAACCCCAGATAGATGAGCTTTTCCATACTGTATAGAGATATGCAAGGCTTTGTTGTGCGCCTTTCCTTGCGGAGGTAACTCATGATCACTGAACCCTAGACATGCCCCAGCAGTTAGATTAGCCACCATCCTATCAAACTGATTTACAGTGATGTCTTTAGTTACATGAGCAGCATTCAGAATCTTCATCAGGGCGTCTCGGTGCTTCTCGGAGTGCACTAATAGTGATAGGAGTGATATTTTAGATGGTGTCTGTTGCAACGGATCCACCACCATATAGTCACTCTTCTTGATTAAAGCCAGAAACTCCTCAGTATCCTTATCAGTTACTTCTTTATCCTTGGGGTTAGCCTGGATACCTGGTCCCATAGCAGCTTGATCACTATTTTGTGTCAAGTTTTCACCAGGCTTTGGTTGTGCCTGTGCAGTTTTGAATACGCGACCGCTACGGGTTATGCCTCCAGGTCCAACGACAGTATTAGCTCCGGAATTGTATTCCCAGGGTGCTGCTTTCAAATTGTCCAAAGGATATGGAGTTCTGTTCTGATTAACCGGGATGACCCTGGTGTGCTCTTGTGTGGGTATCCGCAACGGTGGTTTAGAACACGGGATGATCAATGGCTTCCTTGCCCCTTGACTGGGTATCATCAATGGCTCGTTCCTGTCCACCATGGCTACATATTCCTCCTCAGAGTGTTCCTCCAACTTAATCAACCTTTGATCCATGAGTCTTTGCAGAGTGTCTTTGAAAGCCTCGTTGTGTTCTAAGATGAACCCCTTTATAAGTAGATACCTCTTAAGTGCATCTATGGGGGAGCTTCTTTGTTGAACCAACTCTTGCTCGGTAACGACCACTATTGCATTGACTGCCCCATCATGGTGGGGCATAGGATTTGTCTTCACATTAGGTTTGTCAAAGGCAATTGCCCCTGACTCTATCAAATCCTGAACCTTATGTCTGAAGGCCCAACATTTTTCCAATGTGTGTCCGGGAGAATTAGCATGGTATTCGCACCTTTCATTAGCTTTGAATTCGGGTGTAGCCTTTCCTGGAGGAGGAGGTGCCAACGGTTTGATTTCTACCAATGATTCAATTATCAAATACCTTAGTATCTCACTTTTGGAAGTAGGCAAAGGATCAAATCTCCTTTGAGGGCCTTGGAACCTCTTTTGCTGTGGTGGAAATGACATAGGAGGTCTAGATTCTTGATGCACTACTGCATTGGTCTCCCCTTCCTTCTTTTTCGCGAAGGTTGGGGTGGGCCTCTTTGAGTGATAAGAACCAAATGATGTAACACCCTTCTAAACCCCACGGAAATTAATAAAATAATTTTCAGAGTAAAACATGAAAACAAGGGTGCCACAATTCAATTTAAAACAAATTATCACAAATTCATTGTCATGCTTTCACTAAGGGACAATCTGTCATAATACACAAACATCTCATGTTTACACAGCGGAGAATTCATCATACGGATAAGCATAACATCATCTATGCAATATCCCACATAATCTAATACAACAACATATAGAGTATCATCATAAAACCCTAATCTAACGTTCCCCCAGTGTTACAATATCAGAGCATGACACCGACGCTATACTAAACAAACTGACTCATGAGCTAATCCTCACCGAGCCAAAAGCCGCTACTCGCCAATCTGAAATCATCAAAGTAAGGGTGAGTCTCATCACAGTTAACAAATATTATTGCATCTTAAATAACAACACATCATAGTTATATTATTCACCCAATTCATCATATTCAGATTATCAGGAACATCTATCATTTACACAAACATCAACAGAACACATCTTTCAAGCAGACAATCATACTCGACGTTAATCCAACAAAACACACAAACAACACATCATCAATATTTATAACACTGGAATACATCCAATCATGTTATAAAAGTATGCATATGTATGAACTGACACTATGCATGTGGTACCAAAATTCGTGAATCATATTCACAGGACTTCTCTCCACGATACTGCCCTCTAGTCGCTCACACCCCACATGGGCACACGACTACTGCTTCATCGCTCACACCCCACATGGGCACACGATGACTTCCCGCTAATCTCCGCACAATGGGAATTAGCCTTCCAATGCAAATGATTTATGAATAATGCACACATGACACATACTTACATCTTCATACATCATCATCATTCCGATGCTTAACATCGCTTAACACCTCTTACCAATAAGGTCACAATCAAGTATGTACATGTTTAAGCATCATTCAATCATTCGCATACATACACCACATCATCACAATAACATACACATCATAGTAATGTTAATTGCCACCATAACCAACATATTAATATTAACAACATATTAATATTCACAATCATCAATCATTACCATCATCATACATCGTTACATCTATCATCATTACACACCATGTAATAAATTGATAACAACTCATCAACGTAATCACAAAACATGTATTCATTTACGACATGTTATAAACCAACATCACCCAATGAATATCATAATCTCATCACCAATACAAACATGTAACAATAATCATATATAAATAAGCACATATTTGCTACAATCATCATCATCATCAAGAATAGCAACATATTTTTATCATCATTCTAAAACCAATCAAATCATCATCACTTAGATCGTTTAATAAGGTTCAGTTAGCCCAAAACGGCGCATCAAATGAACCAACGGTTAGAAAGTTACGCCTCTTTAAACTTTCATAAAATATCACAAAACATCACAGCACGCGGCGCCATCACACATTCGCGGCGCGGAACGATTCGGAACAACGCCTTCGCGGCGCGGTCACCTGTTCGCGGCGCGTACTGAACTCTATCTTCAGGTTCGCGGCGCCTCCTCTTTGTACGCGGCGCGAACCGCGATTCTAAAAAAACCCAATCTGCAGAAAAACAGCGTTCCATATATCCCAAACACCCCAACACATACCGGTGCGAACATGGAGAATTAGAATGCACAAACAACACAAAAACCACTTCGTAATACATCAATTACACATCAATTGAGATCATAACAACATAGATATCATGGATTCAAACATAGGGGTCAAACATCATACAATTCTATCCCAATCCCTAAATCTATCATACGACCCAATTGACTCAACAATATCCCTAATCAACATCATTATCCCAGAACACAATAATAGATGATAACCGGAGAGTCCCCCCTTACCTTAGCCAAGAGTGCTCAATCTTTGGTCTCTCCATCTTCAGCTCTCCTTCGGTTCTTCGTGTTCCCCAGAACCTCTGTTCTTTCACGTTCTTTCTTCTTTCTTTTCCCAAATTCCCAAAATGTTTTATGAAAATAACATTTTAATTAGTAAAGGGCTTTACCAACATAGCACCCCCCTCTTTACTAACACCACACTTGGCCCAATAGCCCATCTCATAATTCTTTCCAAATAATTCCACCAAAATACCGAATAATTCCAAATAGTAATTTAATTTCCAATTAAATTAAATTTAGAAAATATGGGGTGTTACAACTCTCCCCCACTAAAAGAGTTTTCGTCCTCGAAAACATACTTCAAGTAACCAGCTCGTATAAGAGTCCTTCACCTGACTCTCCAGCTCCCAATTAACAGTACCATCAGTCCATCCTCAAAATCCATCTGACATAACCAACAGGAAGCATGTTTCACACATTCAAATCCCAGTTCTTATGTCACCTTTGACTATCCAAAGTATACCACCCGCTATATCTCCAAAAAGATTAGCACAACAGAACATAGGTACAACCTATACAATACGCTCAACAAACGAGTAATACAATTACACAATTTATAGTATGATCACACTGATCAACACCGCAGTAATGCATTCCATCTACCAAACATACCAACCTTAGACACACCTTTCCATCTAAGTGATAATGTAATACTTACATTTTTCATCAACCACTTCCTTCAAGAACTCAATACTCGTATTCTTATACCATTGAATTCCAATTATCTGACTCCTCTTAAGTCACACCAGTAATTATCCAACACGTTACATTCCGCTTTTTCCGCACTACTCTGACTACTCATCACAATCACCTATACCAAATAGATTTCTGAGTTTTACCTGATTCCGACTCTCTTTACTCCTTCGTTTCAAGGATCATTCTTTACCATCCATGGTACTAATCCACCACTCATCAATACTTACTCGCACTTAGAACCAAATTCCTGATTTACTTCATCTATTAAACATTCCAACCATCGGAATGAGTGCACACACAAGTAATTATAATCACGCTCGTCATCCTCGATACACCATTTCTTACAAAACAACTCGATTTGAGTTTCGCTCTTTTCTAAGAATTAAATCAATTTCTCCCTTCATAGAGTATAATTCCTCATTATATCTGGAATCTACAATAACCCCTTGACAACAACACAAAAATATCACAACGTCACATAGCATCAACTCTTCGTTTTAATTCCGCCGAATACGTACTCGTTAATTACGCACAACCATAATAACATATTCATCATCTCGGCAATTATTCAAAAGAGTTATAATTCTCCGACACGACATCCTTACATCCACCGAATTCTAAATCCAACATATAGATCAATACATATTCTCTATGTAGGCTTCCGACATATTAATTCCTTACTTCCCGCGAGTAGTACTCATAACACTACTCCTCATCACAATTTTGCTGCGCGACTCCGATTACCCATCTTAAGTCATCATCCACCATGTCGCACTCTTTCATATTCACTTCTTCATAAGTTCACACAACATAGTGAGTGATTATTCTCACGGCTTAGTATTCATCACATCTTAAACCATTAAGGTAACAAAACAAGCTTATCTCATTTATATGATTTCATCTACTACCAACAAGAGATTTAGGGTGATCAAGTCCTAAATTTGTCAATATTAGTTGAAAATCATATTTAAGCATAAACCGTCGTTACTACATAATAGTGTCCATTTTCCGAGTTTGCACCCAAACTCATTAACATCGTCATAATTCAATAATTCACTACTGTGTCCTTCTTCTAGAATATTCTTCCGAAGTTCAAAACATCAGTCGCACAAATCCAATCACGCAACCTCATTATATCATTCCCGTCGATTCTGAATTCACCGCCTTTACCTTGGTAATTCAAAGTCAACCTATCGATCAACTCAACTACTATCTTTCTGACCTTCTCAAATCTCGTCAAGAATACCACTAGTCATCTTCTAGCATACTCAATCTAACACTATTAGGAGTGACTTCACATACTAAATCAAGTCTCTAAATTGTCCAATTAAATCCAACTCATTCATCATTAGCACCGACATTTTAAGGACTTCTTACGCAACACAATAGTACAACATTTTCCTCATTAGGATGGTAATTCAAACCAAAATCCTAATCCAAAAATATACTCTATTCATCTCTACTGCCTCATATTAAGCCCTTTCTGATCAAAGAGGTACTTCAACTCTTATGATCACTACACACTTCGAATTTTAAACCATACAATTAACTTGCGAGACCAAGACAACATTCATAACTCGTGGTTTTAATCCAAATTCTATTACATCCTTCACGTCCAAATATCATCCCACTCGGAATCCCAACAAAGTCTTCCTCACGTCAACAAATGTTAGAAATTCCCTACAATTCTTCTTTTATACTTATCGTTATTTTGCCATCACAAATACGATCCCAAGAGTTCTAAAGTTTATTCCATCTTTGCTACTAATTCAATCTTCACTAAAATTCATCGGCACTCAAACCATCCTTATTACCGAACATCTCATCAACAACATGTTACACTCAATTTTGTTTCCAACAATCACGGTAGTAAGCATTCTTATTCAACAAGTTTCACGCTTCCATAACCGACTTCAGAACCTTTCCTCATAGGGTCACTCTACGGTATTTATAACTCTCCCATAAATTAAAACACAATCCCTCCTCTTCGTAGGTTCAAACGGCACATCAATCCGACACTCGGAACTCAAGATATGAATTTTCCAATCGTTGTCCAAAAATCCAACACCGACATCATGCAGCGACACTCTATACGATGTATCTAAAACTCCTCAATTGGTAAATTCAATTCTTAAAATTACTCCTCAACAAACCTCCTAATTATTCCTTCAATCCGTTCAACACTGACACTAACATCCCGTGCAGTACCAATAAACAAGTCTATTTATAAGAACCAGAGTAACCGCAACTTCACTTCTTTCCAAAGTCATCCTGTCACAATTAAATATGTTACAGCTGCTGCAACTATTTTTATAGCAAAGTTCATCTCGTTAGCTTTATTTTCGAAGTTCCGCAGCTATTCAGCAATTTCCCTGCGTTTTGCATACGAAAATCTCACTCCAAAACTCATTCTCTTCAACTCGATCACATTCCAAACAGCCCCTTATCGTATCTCTTCACTTCCAAACATCCTTATAACTTAAGCGACGCATTCCCCCGCCGAAGTCCGCTTTCTGCAACATCACGACAACAATCCTCCTTGCAAACTCGTAACTGAACCTCTTCCGAGACGCAAGGCTACTCAACTGACAACTTCGCAGTACACCAGCAGAGCTGACACATCACAACTCAATTCCCAGTGAAGTCTTAATTCCAAGTCACCTTCAACTCGGGAAACAACAAACTCCGACAACGCTTGCACTGTTTCCAACAACAGCCTACTGAATCAATCTTCTTCAACTGAAACATAACCGAGAAGCGAAGCTTCTCCCCCACTTGTTTCAATCCCACACCTGCAACAAACAACCAAGTACCGACAGTGATTCACTCACATGTCGCATACCAAGGATTAAAAAATGCCGACAGTATTCAACCGTCGTGCAACTCAACTGACTCAACAATTGGCCGGACGGACCGACCTGCTCTGATACCACTATTGTAACACCCTTCTAAACCCCACGGAAATTAATAAAATAATTTTCAGAGTAAAACATGAAAACAAGGGTGCCACAATTCAATTTAAAACAAATTATCACAAATTCATTGTCATGCTTTCACTAAGGGACAATCTGTCATAATACACAAACATCTCATGTTTACACAGCGGAGAATTCATCATACGGATAAGCATAACATCATCTATGCAATATCCCACATAATCTAATACAACAACATATAGAGTATCATCATAAAACCCTAATCTAACGTTCCCCCAGTGTTACAATATCAGAGCATGACACCGACGCTATACTAAACAAACTGACTCATGAGCTAATCCTCACCGAGCCAAAAGCCGCTACTCGCCAATCTGAAATCATCAAAGTAAGGGTGAGTCTCATCACAGTTAACAAATATTATTGCATCTTAAATAACAACACATCATAGTTATATTATTCACCCAATTCATCATATTCAGATTATCAGGAACATCTATCATTTACACAAACATCAACAGAACACATCTTTCAAGCAGACAATCATACTCGACGTTAATCCAACAAAACACACAAACAACACATCATCAATATTTATAACACTGGAATACATCCAATCATGTTATAAAAGTATGCATATGTATGAACTGACACTATGCATGTGGTACCAAAATTCGTGAATCATATTCACAGGACTTCTCTCCACGATACTGCCCTCTAGTCGCTCACACCCCACATGGGCACACGACTACTGCTTCATCGCTCACACCCCACATGGGCACACGATGACTTCCCGCTAATCTCCGCACAATGGGAATTAGCCTTCCAATGCAAATGATTTATGAATAATGCACACATGACACATACTTACATCTTCATACATCATCATCATTCCGATGCTTAACATCGCTTAACACCTCTTACCAATAAGGTCACAATCAAGTATGTACATGTTTAAGCATCATTCAATCATTCGCATACATACACCACATCATCACAATAACATACACATCATAGTAATGTTAATTGCCACCATAACCAACATATTAATATTAACAACATATTAATATTCACAATCATCAATCATTACCATCATCATACATCGTTACATCTATCATCATTACACACCATGTAATAAATTGATAACAACTCATCAACGTAATCACAAAACATGTATTCATTTACGACATGTTATAAACCAACATCACCCAATGAATATCATAATCTCATCACCAATACAAACATGTAACAATAATCATATATAAATAAGCACATATTTGCTACAATCATCATCATCATCAAGAATAGCAACATATTTTTATCATCATTCTAAAACCAATCAAATCATCATCACTTAGATCGTTTAATAAGGTTCAGTTAGCCCAAAACGGCGCATCAAATGAACCAACGGTTAGAAAGTTACGCCTCTTTAAACTTTCATAAAATATCACAAAACATCACAGCACGCGGCGCCATCACACATTCGCGGCGCGGAACGATTCGGAACAACGCCTTCGCGGCGCGGTCACCTGTTCGCGGCGCGTACTGAACTCTATCTTCAGGTTCGCGGCGCCTCCTCTTTGTACGCGGCGCGAACCGCGATTCTAAAAAAACCCAATCTGCAGAAAAACAGCGTTCCATATATCCCAAACACCCCAACACATACCGGTGCGAACATGGAGAATTAGAATGCACAAACAACACAAAAACCACTTCGTAATACATCAATTACACATCAATTGAGATCATAACAACATAGATATCATGGATTCAAACATAGGGGTCAAACATCATACAATTCTATCCCAATCCCTAAATCTATCATATGACCCAATTGACTCAACAATATCCCTAATCAACATCATTATCCCAGAACACAATAATAGATGATAACCGGAGAGTCCCCCCTTACCTTAGCCAAGAGTGCTCAATCTTTGGTCTCTCCATCTTCAGCTCTCCTTCGGTTCTTCGTGTTCCCCAGAACCTCTGTTCTTTCACGTTCTTTCTTCTTTCTTTTCCCAAATTCCCAAAATGTTTTATGAAAATAACATTTTAATTAGTAAAGGGCTTTACCAACATAGCCCCCCCCTCTTTACTAACCCCACACTTGGCCCAATAGCCCATCTCATAATTCTTTCCAAATAATTCCACCAAAATACCGAATAATTCCAAATAGTAATTTAATTTCCAATTAAATTAAATTTAGAAAATATGGGGTGTTACAAATGATGCCCCTTGTATCTTTCCATTTTTAATCACATTTCCGATCCTTTCGCGAATAACCACTAGATCTGAGAATCCTGAGGATACACTTCCGACCATTTTATCGTAGTATGGTCCTTGCAAGGTGCCCATAAACATGTCTACCAGTTCTTTTTCCATTAAAGGAGGTTATACTCGAGAAGCCATTTCCCTCCACCTTTGGGCATACTCCTTGAATGATTCTTCCTTCTTATGTGACAGATTTTGTAATTGCATCGGGTTGGGTGCCATATCCAAGTTTTACTTTTATTGCTTTAGGAATGTATTAGTAAGGTCATTCCAGCTTTGGATATAGGATTTCTCCAACTGCATGTACCAGTCAACAGATGCTCCGCTTAAGCTATCTTGGAAAAAGTGTATCATTAGCTTTTGATCATAGGCATAGGCAGCCATTTTTCGCACATACATGCGCAAGTGATTCCTTGGACATGTGAGCCCTTTGTATTTCTCAAAGTAGGGCACCTTGAATTTATGCGGGATAGTCAGATCTGGGACTAAACTCATTTCAAAGGTATCCACATCGAAGACATCATACCCTTCTACAGCCTTTAGCTTTTCCTCCAATGCCTTGATTTGTCCGCTATCCTTAGAATCTTCCCTAGAGTTAGGGGAGGTTAGATTGTGTTGAGGCGCGTGATTTGTGTCATCCATGTCCCCATACTGTAAATCCAAGTAGTCATCATCCTTAGGAGGATTGTTGAGAGGGATGCGAACTGTGCGGGATACCCCCTCCTTCTGTGTATTAGGGATAAATCCTTCCTGAGAAGCCTTTCCTTCCTCATGGGCTCTAATAACTCTCTTAGAGGAGCGAGCATTCGCTTTGTGAGGGTCACTACCTGGAATGTATCCCAACAACAGGTTGTTATCATCCGGTATATCCTCAGAATGACCTTGACTTTCCTTAGCCTTCTCCTGTTTATCCATGAGATCCTTCATAAAACTCAGCATTTGAGTCATCCCTCTCTTAATTTCCTCCATAGTGCCTTTCAGTTGGGTCACTTCTTCGCGAAGGACGGCTTGATTCTTCTCTAGTAGTTCCATTGCTATCTTCTTTTGAGACCTTGTTTGGTACGGCGGTATGGTTGCTTGGTTATCTCCTCCAATGGCGTGACTGGAGATAAAGACAGTTTTCCTTCGTTTAATGCTTTGCAAAAGTAAAATGATATGCATGCTATGAATGTTATGTTTATGCTATGTTCATGTCTTATCCACATTTATTATTTTAATATTTATATTTAAATAATTCTTTTGGTGAATATTGTAGGAACAATGAGTAACGCAAAAGTAAACACACTTTATTAATTTAAAAACTTGCAAAGGAAATACCAATTCATTGTTGAATTACAAATAGAAATAGAAACTGAAAATTAAACACCAAAAAGTAAATGCAACAAGGAAATAGTCAATGTCTAAGAACGCCTTTGGATATCCGCTTTGAACTTGTCCACCATATCTCTACAAAGCTCCATGAATTCCTTCACTACCTCGGGAAGAATGATGGGAGAAGATTCCGCTCTCTCCAAACTTTTCGGAATGTCTTGGATTCAATTATTGCACAAGAATACTAGCTTGTCATAATTCTCACGACATTGTTCATAATGCTTAAGCATTTTAGGAACCATACTCACATGCTCACTTGCCGTAGAAACAATTGTGTATTGCCTTTTCCAATAATCTTTTTCATCCCTTGTCTCCTCAAATAGCTCCCTTTGCTTTATAAATACTTGCCTAAGCGCGGACAAAGCTAAAAGTGCTCTATTGTGCTCATTGGTGCGTTGTAAAAGTGCTTCTTCTGTGGTCAACCTCCTTGAGCGCTCTTCTTGTCCATAATTGCGGGCTTCTTGGAGGTCATACTTGAGATCCCTTATTTCCACCTCTTGATCTTTGTTCCTATCAGTTAATTCGAAGACTACAGCTTCTAAATTTTTCTCGGACTCTTCTTTGTCATGGGAAGCTTTTTCATAATACCTTCTCCACTTTGCAATTTCCACACCTGCTTGTTCTAACCTTTCATTATGCGAAATTAGATTGAAATTAGCACTTAGGACACCTTCTGTTGCACGCTTTCTTTTACCCTTTTGTCTTTCATTCTCTTCTTTAAAGGCTTGAAGCTCTTGGTTCTTTTCTTTAAGGTCGAAGCGTAGTTGGCTCTTTTCGATGGTCAGTTGATGTTCGTGAAGCTCTAATTCTTCTTTTTCCTTTCGGGACGCCTCTAGGGCAGCCCTGATCCCTTCTATCTCTTCGATGGATAGAGGAACAGGATTAGGAGAATCAGGCTTGTATGCGGGATCTACAATGAATGGAAGTAGAATTTTTACGACCCTTTCTTGAACCCATTTAGTGTAAGGTTCCTTAGCAATAACGTTCTTTGGCCCAAAGTTCTTTGTTTGAACATGCTTCCAAGCTTGAATTACCTTCTTTAATGTTCTAGGATCACCGATTCCATTGTCATGCAAAATTAATTCTTCCACTTGTTGTTTGGAAGACTCACAATCCATAGAATGGCCCAATTGGCGCAATGCTAACACGGGGTTATAATTAATACAACCTAAAGTTCTCATTAAAGGCACATTGTTGAATTCTCCACATTTGTAAATAATCCTTGCAAACCAGAAGATAGAATCCGCTTTGAGAGCCCTTAATTCCTGAGACCATTCATCCCTAGTCAAATCTTTGATCAAATAACTAGCTTTATAAAGATGAGAAGTCAACCAGGAGTACAATAAATGAACGCAACAAAATAACATCCCTCTTTTCTTCTCACACCGAGTATGGATGGCATAATAAATATTAGCAAGAATGGTGGGAGTTGGATCCTTGTCAAAAATCCTAAAAGATATAAAAGCATGAATTGCAGCAGGATCAACATAATTAACGTTCTTTGGCAATAAAACAACACCAAAAATTAAGAGAGTCAGAAAATGTCCACAAATGTCCCATTGTTTCTTTTGAGCATAACTCAAAGCCTGAGTTTCTAAATAAGATCTCTTGATCCCATGTACATCACCATCAGTTTTGTAATTAGATTCCAAATCCGCAGCGGATACTCCTAAAGCTTTGGCCAAATCCGAAAATTCCACTTCCTTCCCAATTCCTGTGTAAAATTCCCTTTTAATCCTTGAGAATCCTAGCATAGCATCTATCTCTTCCAAGGTTGGAGCCAACTGAAAATCCTGAAAAGTAAAACACCTGAGCGGCGGATCATAAAACTGAACCAAAGCGGTGATAGCTTCTTCTTGAACCTTTACCCTTAGCAAGTCCAAGATATCTCCATAGAGAACCATAAACCTATCCAAAGCACTTGATGGCATTTTTTCCCTGATTGTTTTCAGCCTCTTGATGTGTGGAGTTGAGATAGTAAAGTGGATGATGGGCTTCTTAGCACTCATTTTTCCTGAACATTCACCAAATAAAATATATATTTTTTTTTTATTTAAGCTGTGGATAAGACATGATGAAAGAATGCATATGATGAATGATGCAAACAATTATCAATAATAATAATAACATATAATTAACACATAATCACATAAGCCCTCGGTTCATAGGTTCGACGTAACGGCTTAGGGAGCCTACCCTTTTCATGGGTATGTTCTAGAAGGTCTCATGGGGCCGTTCGTAGCCTCCGAGACTTTTTGTCTCTATGGATTTTAGAACAACTCATTTTTCCATGAGGATTAAATTTTAGGGGTAGGTTCTCAGAGAGATTAACTAAAAACTCGTCCTGCCCTCAACAAAGTCAAGCCTCGTTTTGGACATTTCCGAATATTCAACCCTCTGAGTGGAATTATCAATAAGACTCGTAGGCGATGCAAGTCCCCCCTGGTCTTAAGGATAATTCCCACACTTATGTTTTAACGCAATTTATAATCCCAGCAGTGCAAATATATTAATATAACAATTAAACATTTAATGCAAATATATTAATAAAAGAATGAATAAATAAATAAAAATAGAAATTAAATATTTATAAAAAAAACCATAAACCCTAATCAAAACCCTAAAATGGCAAATTAGCCAAACCCTAAAAATTCGCCAAAAACCTAAATAATTTACCAAAACCTAAACCCTGCCAAAACCTAGGAGCATAATAATTTACCAATAGTGTTGTCCCCAGCAGAGTCGCCAGCTGTAGCAACCTGCCCTAAAAATTAAAATTTTAGAGTCGCCACCTATTCTACCAGGGCAAATAGAAAACCCTACGCAGTTAAGAGATTTGGGGTAAGTTATTATATTCGGGTAAAGGGAAGGTGTTAGGCACCCTTAACCCTTTCCTAAGGTTTTGAGTTTAAGGCAAAGGTTTATGGCTAAAAGTGTTAGGGTTTATAGCTAAGGAAATGAATAGGGTGAACAGCAAAATTCGAACATAATTAGAATTTTGGGGAAGGGGACTCGCCTTGGTTATCCAAGTGCCTACGTACCTCCTTATGGAGGATCAGAGTCAACGTAGTTCGGGGAGGGTTGTACGCCTTAGAATTAATATGGATGTAAAAAGGCATTTCGAATTGCCTTATCGAAGTTTTGAAACCCTTAGTTTGAAGATGAAAAAAGTGTTTTAAATGTAGCGTACAACCCTGATTTTAAATATGTACTATTAATCGCAATGATCAATAGGTTTGATCACCATAATTAACAAATTAGTAAAGGATTGCTAACAATTTTAATCGATAGATTCGATTATCACTATTTAGCAAATAAATGTATTTTAAAATTAAATTATTAATTTTATCGTTACTCCTCATAATCAATAGATTCGATTAAAAATAGTAACGAATTGATAGAAAAAGGCATGCTAATCATCGTAACCAATAAGATGGTTAAAACCTTTTAGCAAAATAAACTTTTATTATTTTATTTTATTATTTTTATTTTTTGTTATTTTTATTTCTCACCAACACGACTATTAGATATAATCGGATCGAAGAGAAAATTATGGAAAATAAATTAAACGATTAACTGAAATTAACAAAACAACTTAATTAATTTTTATTTTTGCAGGGGGGTGTATTGTTCAGTTAGGTAGCAAAACTGGGGGTTGGGATAGCAAGTGGGCGAAGCCCAATAGTGTTTCAGTCCGTTGGTTGGGTGTGTGCGAATATGAGTTATGGTGCACTCTCAGATGTGATGGACGGTCAAGATTCCCCCAGTTTCTTATCAACTGTCTGCATGTGTTGTTGGTCGAGGCACATGGTAAGATATGAGGCACTAAATCATGTTCAGTTTGCCTGCCAAGTGGCTATCGTGAAGCCACTTGGCACCGATCTACGGCCAGATGGGGGACTAACTAAAAGCAAAGGAAAATGAATCCCCTCACTTCGCAGATCCCTCTCTCTCTCTCTCTCTCTCTCTCTCTCTCAAACGCTCCCCAGAAGACACCTAGCACTGTCGGACACCCCTCCCTAAAACCACCTTAGACCACCACCAAATCCAGATCTCCGGTTGATCTTCAACCGGGATCTTCAAACCTTCATCCCATTCAAAGCCCAAAAATCCAGAAACGATGAAGATCTTCAGGATCTTCATCTTCCCTAACCATCATCTTCATCCCTTAACCCAGAAATGCCTCGTGAACGAAGAACCCTAACCCCAATCTTCAACCCAACCCTTAGAACCCTAAGAACCATAACCCTATGAACCCTTACCCTAATATGAAGAACCCTACCCTAATTTACCCAGATCAAGCCAAAACCCCACATGCAACAAGATTCAAAGCATCAACTTAAAAGCTACATGATTTGGATACCTTTATTTCTTGAGTTTCTGGATCGTGTAAGCTCCTATGATGCTAATCCTCTTTTCCTTCTCCGATTTGCAGGTTCGAAGACGAAAACAACTCGCGATCGAGAGGTATTCACGGCGTCTCCTCCAGTCCTCTAAAGTTCATCCCCTTTTCTGTAGTTTTAGTGTTTGATTTATAGTCTTAGGGTTTAGAATTATTTTAGGAATTATTAGATTCAATTAGGTTTTTAGTATTTGATTTGTAATATTTGATTCACATTTTTTTCAGATTTGATTGTAATAATATCTTTAATGAAATTTGATTTTCCTTTCATTTGATTGTTCTGGATTTGATTTGATTTGCGTTTCACTGAAGATTTTTGTTTCATTCATGCGTGGGCCTGGGCAAGAAAACGAATTAGGGTTTGTTGTTTGGAGGAGGCGCGGCTAGGGTTTGCTGAGAGAAAGAAGATGAACAGGACTCGGGTCCGTTCGACCCGGTCCACACATGGTCCAAACGCCTGGCCCACTTACTTGGCCTACTGAACCAAATCCTTGGCCCAACACGCTGGATCCATTGACTGGTCCACCCCAATTGATTAAATTAATAATATTAATAATAATCTTAACCCTAATACTAATTAGTAATATTATTTAATAATAATAATTCTAATAATACTATTATTAACACCAATAATAATCCTAATTATCCTTAATAATCTAACCCATGACACTAATAATCCTAATATATTAAAATGATTAATCTTAATGATGATAACAATAAAATTAATTATTTAATAAAAGATAATAATACTAATAATAAAATAAAATTGCAATAATAAACCAATAAAAGGTGCAAAAAGAAAATAAATAGTGAAAACCAATTTATAGTAAAATATCCAGAACAATGATAAAACCCTTATAATGAGATAATTGGGCCAACTGACCTTGGGTCCAAAATACCTGCTAATTGCACACCTAAATTTAATTAAAGGTTTCATAAGAGGTTGGGTTTAACAATAGATATGTTAAACTCCGTAACTCCTGATTTTAATACCCTTAATAAATTAATAGACGTGAACCGTATAGGGTAAATTTTGGGATATGACAACAAGCTTCAATCAAGAGACACACACTCGTGCTTAAAAGCTTAGAGTGACGCAACTAAAACATAAACTAACTCCAACTCAATCATCAAAGATAATAGCGTGGATCACAAGTAACAGAAACAGAACAAATTACTCCAAAATGATTATCAACATGATAATTGTTTGGATCACACGAGACAGTTACAGAACAGTCTTTCTTCACAAATATAATCTTCTATCTGCATTCCAAATTAGGATTGCAGGTCCTGCTATAAGCAGTCTTGGGCCTTAGGCTTTTTAGAAATACATTAGGGTTAACAAAGTAACCTAATTCACACGTCAACTGTCTGTTACACAATGTGCTGTCAATAGGATATTCTGGACAAAATGTGCAGCACTCAATAAAAAGTTTCCTAATCTGATAAGAAGGATAAATCAAGAAACACAATTAACAAATAATAACAGCTCCTGCTGTCACACATGGATGTCATGACATCGATCATAAAATTTCTTACAAAACCTGTATTAGCTCCACACATATATGCAACCTGCATAAACACAATCAACCAGGTATGTTTTACCAATAATGCAGCCAACCTGCAAAACCCCTTCAGAAGGAACCAGGCTTGCCCAACTAACTGTTCATGAAGAAGCAGGCCAGCTGCCTGAGGCGTTTCGAGCATACATGACGATGTTTGCTAAGCGTTATAGCTTCAGCCCTTTGATGGCTCCTTTCTTTCGAAGGAAGGTAGGTCCTGAATGGTTCACCAGAGAATTCCCTGCTTCTTCTCCAGAAAAACAAGATGAATCGATGGCCATTTGGGAAGCGTTTTTAACCCCCAAAATGTTGCATCATCGACTGAGGATTACGAAGAGCCACTATGATCTTCTAAGCTACCAACCCAATTTAGTTGCAAGTTAGTTTGGGCTTGTTCAGCTCAAACCCAAGTGTGTGAATGATAAGAAGGGTCATCTGTTTCTACATACCATGTTTTCTCACAAAGCAACCTTTGAATAAAAAACCCCCAGGTACATCGGCGTCACCAGCCTAACTCCAATCCCATTCGAACCTGCGTTCTATACCATCTTAGAATTTCATAAGTGGTGGTCTAAGTATTATAAGCATATCTTCGATGTTGCTGATCTTACACAAGAACTGACTGCAGCTTTCGCTTCTACGCAAGATCGTTTCAAGAGAGGTACTTCGACCCGTATTAAAGAAATACAAGCGTTCCAAAAGTTCTTTGAAACCGCTTATATACCAGGAGATCTTAGTCGAACCGTTCTTGAGGCAGGTCTTACTCTACGCGAAATTTTTTCAAAAAACTAGATAAGTTGAAATTGCCCTCATATATTCGTCCTAAACAACGTTATGAAGTGGTTTTCAAACTATATCCTCCAAAATTTTCCCACTACCCAGTGCTGATTTCGGTGTTTCTCTGAGTCCTCCTTTTCCATACTGGTTTGTGTGTGGGAATGTCCCCAAAGTTATTCGCGAAGGATAAAAAACGCGTTGATCGAGTGGTTTCGACTAAGCATACCTTGGATAGTTTCAAAGGTCATCTTCATATTGGCCTCGAACACATTCGTGTTCTGACTCCAATACCTGAAGGTTTGGAACTGGCGAAACTTTTCGATTTAGTTCTCATTCCTTTTTGTTCTTATATTGACTTGTTTAATTTGCTTTGATTACAGCTCTTAGTCGAAGACAAAACAAAAAAGAACCTGCTGCCACAACTCACAAACCTGATACTCATTCGATGGGCAAGAAGGTGAATGGAGACTCTAGCAAGACGGGCAAAAAACCTGTGGTAAGTACTTCAACCTCTGGTTTATGCTTCACTTATTGTTGTTTGAAATTCTAACACATTTATTTCCAGAATACAAAACCTCCAACAACTCCCAAGCAAAAAGCTTCGACTGCAAGTATTACCATTGCATCGGATGATGAAGACGAATCCCCTCCTCACACTAAATTGGTGGTGAAGAAAAAACAGAAGGTCATCATTCCTTTGGTTAAGGATAAAGGGTCTGGGACTTCAAAGCCTATGATTTCGACTGGAAATATCTCTTCTGACAAACAGCCTCAAAAAATGGTTGGGGCCATACCTGTCTTCGAGAGCCACAATTCGAGCCCATACAATGTTCTCCCTAAGGTAAGAACTTAATCTTTTACCACCTTACTGTAGTTTCCATCTTGACTTTTGATTCAAGTTAAGCTTCTTGAATTTACAGGATGATGTGGGCACTGCCACTTCCAATCTTAAGATAGTACATTCTTCTGTTGATACTTCACAACATGAAAGTCCCCTAGGTACATATTTATGACCCTTTTACTTTGTCTAATAAAATTTTCTCTTTCAATAAGTCTTGATCTGATTTAAGTGACTTTTAGGGCAGCTACTCAAAAATAAACTTCACCAGTTATTGCCCCAGTTATCAAAAATGATGATCCCTCAAAGAATGCTCCTTTCGTTGAGCACGCCGAGCATGATCATTCCTCTGAGCACGTCGAAGATGATCGTTCGAATGATTAATCCCCAGAGATTCCTCCTGTTGATCAAGATTTTGAAATGGAAGACATCCCCCAGTTATCTAATATCGACGAAGGTAATGAACAGTCTGCTAAGGAGGAAGAAGAAGAACCTGAAGAAACCTAATCGAAAGACAAAGCTTCTAGCCACCTCAAGTCTTATATGGGAGAAGATCAATGTAACTCGGTGGGAGAACTGACTTTTTAAAATGTTCCGGATAGAAAGAGTCGCCATCGACTTTTATTTTATCCAATTGGAAAGGAAAAAAGAACAGGAAAGACATTTGAAAGAGATTGAATTCGGGGAGTAGGTTATACAAAGGGAAGATGTAAGCACCCTTTGTATCCATGGTTATCCATGGGCTCTTAATTGCTTAGCTCACTTGTTTGTTTGATTTGTTTTAAAAAGTGTAGTGTGTGATTAGAAAAAGATTTTTGAATAAGGACTTTAACTTGTCAATAAGTGTAGCCTTTTGGAAATTGTTTTGAAAGATAGGTGAGAAAAGCATTTGAAATTTAAGTTTTTTTATAGAGCAAGCAATTAAAAGCACCTACCCTAAGATTGTATTTCTTGTTCTTTAAGTTTTCATTTGAAAGGGCTATCCATACCATAAAGAGGGTAGATAGTCCTTTTATTGGATGTATCGGGTCATCGAGGGTCATCGTTTAGTCATAGGACTATCCATACCATAAGGAGGGTAGGAAGTCTATGCACTGGATGAGAATAGTCATTAAGGCAACAAGTAATGATACCTTAGCATTTGAAGGGACGATCACCATTTAATCAAGGTACAAGATCATTTATATCGAAGGCAACATCGAAGGGACTATGATCTTTAAATCGGAGGGACGTGGTGATTTTGAATCGAAGGCAGCAAGCTAAAGTATCCCTACGCTCGAAGGGACTTGACTATTTGATCGAGAGGTAGCAATCAGAGGAGTTACCCTAGAGGTGGGTGTGTGCAGCAATCACGTGATTGTATTCGGATATTTATCTTGAATTAGTGAGCTACGTTCAATTAATTATCTTGCACTCCCTATTTACTAACCATGCAGTTAATAGCAGTTATAATTTGCAGAAAAAATAAAATGTAGAAAATAAAGTCCTACGCTATTACAAGGCTTCGGGTGGGGGATTACATAGCCAAAAACCCGGGGATAAAGTAAAAGCAAAAAGTAGATCCTAATTACTATTTGAAATTCTGGTATGACAGACTCAGGATGTCATTCACGATGTCAAGACATCTAATCTGTTATTAATGTAGCAGAGGCAGAACAGAAAGATCCTCTAACTTTTAATTACCCCTAATAAGGAGTCAATGAGAACTGGGATCACATATGTTCAGTCAACATAATCAGATTGTAAATTTTATATGGTTCTGTAAAGGAAAAGCTAACACTTCTGAACCTAATGTTATATACGATGTCATAACATCCATGACTGAACAAATAACACAATGCAGAAGATAAATAACACATAGAATTGTTCACCCAGTTCGGTTCAACCAACCTACTCTAGGGGCTACAAAGCTAGGGATGAAGTTTACTATCAGCAATATCAATTCAGAGTTAAACCTCCAATTTACACCTCCTCACTTAATCACTACCCAATGACCCCTCTACCTAGGTCCTCCCTAGATATGGAATATCTCCATTCCACTCCCAATCATAGCAATGATGTCTAACAGTTAACAACTCAGCCACTGCATCGACGGCCTAATTTCCAACATTCTAAGCGCACAAATAAAGATCACTTGAAGTTGCTTCAAAGCTTCCTCCAAGAACAAAACTGCACTCATTGCTTCACAGCTTTTGAGTGAGTAAAATAAACCTCTTGCCTACAGGCTTCGAGGCACAAATCAGTGACCATCCCACAAACCGGGTGGTTCACTTACACGGCTAACCCTAAAGACTACATCTTTCTAAAATCCGGCTAGCTTACTAAACTAGGTTACAAAGGTTTCTATTTATAACCTGATCCCAGTTGGACTTGGGCTTAAAAATCGCAGCACTCCTTGCTGTTACAAATCTGCAGAAATCTTATGCTACAATCAAGGTCTTTTTAATCATGAGTTTCCTAATTTATCTCCTAAATTAGAAACTTCTGATTCTTCAATCTTCAGATCTGATTCTTCAATCTTCTTTTGACCTTTAAATTTGCACCACATAGGATTACAATATATTCCACGAATATCATGTATCTATTGAGTAACAAACTGAATCTTCCTTCCAGTTCTGCACGCGCGATGTGATGAGTTGATGTCATGACATTCCATATAACATCTTTCTTGTACCTGTTTTCTTATTTTATATTTGCAAGATTACACATTGTATTATGTTTTACTGCTATTATGTTTTAGCCCAACATAGATGCCAATCATCAAATAAAAGCACTAACACTATTACATAAAAATCTTTGCAGCCTATACACAATTTCTAGAAAATAAATAACAAAAAACGATAAACAATCAAGCATGCATCAATCAACGGAGTTTGAGATGAGAAGAGAAGATCGATAAAATTTAGAATGGGAAAAATAGGGCTTAATGATATTTAAATAAGAAAAAACCCAATTTAATTATTGATCTAATTCTAGATTAACTTAATTCTAAATCAACTACTTAATTACCAAATGTAATTAACTATTCCTAATTGATTTAATTATGTACAATAAAAACTATGTCTAATTTTATTAAACTAAAATATTTTTGATGAGTTTTCATTGGTTGATTTACCTAATAAAATTTAATTAGTGAAAATCATAAAAAAAGAGATGAAATAAAAGAGTAAAAAAAACAAGAAGGAAATAAAACTGGCCTGGGGGTGCAAAAATAAAAGAGGGGTGAAGCCCAGCAGTCAGGCCCAATGAGAAGATGGGTCTAGGGCGTGGCATCATGTGCATCACGTTTCTGAGGGTTCACGATGGGGAAGTATTCCCGCGCCTTTAGATTTGATGATGGACGAATCCAATGGCAGAAGTGTAGCGATGTACCATGGACTTGCGCAGTTGAATGGTGTCGAATCTGAAAATAAGAGCAACAAGCAAAAATTATCAAAATAAACATTGGACTTTGGGGATCAATCCCAGGTCCTTTAAGCCATACATGAAGGAGTGAAAAACACTTAAAAAGGGGGGATTGAATAAGTGTAACTTCTCAAAAATGGTAGATAAAAATAAAGAACACAATTATTTTTATCCTGGTTCGTTGTTAACCAAACTACTCCAGTCCACCCCTGACAAGGTGATTTACCTCAACTGAGGATTTAATACACTAATCAAACTGATTACAATGGTTCTCCACTTAGATACCGTCTAAGTCTTCTAGAGTCTACAGATCACAACTTGATCACTCTAGCAAATCCTTTTACAATCAATGTAAAAATAAATATTACAAGAGTTTAATTTGCTTTTAAGAAAGCTGTAATCACCAAGTGATATTTCTCTTAAGATCTAGTTCGTAACACTCACTAAAATATTACAAAGTTGTGAGGTTGAAGATGAAGTTCTTCTTTTCTTTTCTTTGAATTCAGTTTGACAGTGTGTTTTGGCACTTTCACGTGAGAGAGTTGTAGCTGCTTCTGAATCAGAACTTTTATATATAGGCGCTGAGGAAAAATGACCGTTTGGGAGCATTTAATGCATTGCGTGAATAGTACACTGCTGCATTTAATGTTTCACACTTTTGTCAACTACCTCGAGCCATGCTTTCACTACTTTTACTGACTTTGCCTTTTGTAGCTTCTAACGTTCTTTTTGTCAGTTAGAGATTTGACGTTATAGCCTTTTGTACTTGTACTTTCTTCTGGACTCAAAATATGTAGAATAGACGTTTGAATATCAATGTCTTCAGCTTTGGTGCAGATTGCAGCTTTTGTTTTCAGACTTTAGAAGTGCTTTGAGCGTGATACCATCAGAGCTTCAGAGCTTTCATTCTGACTGCCATCTTTTGATGCTTTCCAATTCATGTTCTGATTCTACAGGACTATCTTTTGATGTCTTGCCATACCATGTTCTAACGAAGCCATCCAGAACTTCTGGGTCAGTGCTTCTGAACGCTGATTTGTGCATACTCTTTTATACTTTTCCTGAAATGGAAAACGTGAATAATTAGAGTACCACATTCTCTTATACAAAATTCATATATAATGTTATCATCAAAACTAAGAATATTGATCAGAACATTTCTTGTTCTAACAATCCCCCCTTTTTGATGATGACAAAAACATACAGAATTGATATGAATTTGTATCCAGAATATCAGATGACAAAGACAATACACAGATATAACATTAAGCATATTAATCAGAGTGTGTGAATATGTCTCCCCCTGAGATTAACAATATCCCCCTGAAAGTAATACTAGAAGATTTTATAAATAAAAGACTTCCCTGAGTATTTTTCCATTTCAGTTGAGACTTTCACGTTGAACTTTGAACTTTAGAAAATTCAGAGCTTCACTTTAGAGCTTCCATTGGACAGCTTCATAGCTTTGAATTTCTCTTTGAGATCACTTTGCTTTATCAGAGCTTTAAGAAGGCTTGCTTGAATCAGAGTTTCATTGCTTCTTGAATCAGAGCATAAGATTTCTTGAATAAGAGCATAACTTCTTTCTGATCTTGAAACTTCTTGTATCCGAGCAATCAGAGCAAGGTCTGTATCAGAGCACTTTGAGGTAGCTTGTATCAGAGCTTTGATACTTTATGTATCAGAACATTAAGCTTGATTGCTTCAACTCTTTGAGAGATTTTCTTTAGATATGCTTCTTTCTCAAATTTGCTTCTCTCTTTTTTGCTTCTCCCTATATTGAGCTTGTTCAGAGTATCACATTCCTGCAAAACTATCAGAGACAAAGGAACTTGCAATATATTTGTTAGGAATGTTGAGACTTAAGTCCAACAACTGATATTATAAATCAATTCAATTAGCACGCTTCTCCCCCTTTTTGTCATAACATCAAAAAGTATAAAAGGTTCAGATGAAAGGACATATAGAGTGAAGAAAGAAATGATTTTCATTGATTAATCAGAAGGAGAGTACAAGCAGATGCAAAACAAACAGATGCAAAAAAACAAAGAAAACTAACTAAGACACAAAGACACAGACTACGACTGGGTTAGCTTAGAGGCCAAAGCTGCCAGAAGGTTCTTAATCTCAGCAGTCTCTTTAGCTTGCTTCTTGGAGGTTTCTTCTTGTCTATGCATCAAAGTTCTGAATTCTTCATTAGTCTCATCTTGCTTGTCCAGGCGGATGAACACTAAAGCTTGGTTCACTTGAAGTTCCTTCAGAGTGTTCATCAGCAGAGAAGTAGAAGGACCAGCAGAAGAAGTAGGTATATCAGAAGCTTGAATCATCTGATTTTCAGCAACTGGTTCCTCTTCAACAGGGACTTGAATCTCTTCAGCATGATGTTGTTCAGCTTGCTGCTCTTCTTCAGCTTCTTATTCTTCTTCTTCAGCAGGATACTCAATCACTGGATACACCATGTCAGGATTCTCTTCCAGAGGGTTCTCCCTGAACCAGTTGAACAGAAACGGAAAATCTCCAGTTAGAACTTTATACGGAGAATGAGTACAGACAACCATAGCCAAGGAATTATCAATTACCATTTCATCAATGAAAGGTTTATCTTCCAGAGGCTTCCAGTCAGTGATTGGATGAGAGTAGACGCCAACAATGAACTCCAAGCATAGTCCAACAGGACCAGGAGCAGTAGCTAGGCAATCCTTCTGGAGATCCAGAAACTCTGCCTGCACTTCATCTGCAAAAACTTTCCACAACTTTCTGATCAATGCATTTTGATGCACGTTCCTTTATGTTTGTACTTAGGCATTTCTATGGTTTGATTTGTTTATTTTTCTATTTTATCATGTTTTTGTATTTCAGTTTATTTTTATTGTTATTTGATTTTCGCTCTTAGTTTTCAGCATTAGCAGTCTGTACTAAAATGATCATAATTGGAGCTACGGGAATCCGATTGACGCATTCTAATAATCTCCGGAAAGCTAAGAGAAAGATCTAAAACTTTTGTATTGGAGTCAAAGTCAGATTAGGAGCGCATATTTTTCAGAATTCCGTTTGAAGCTGCAGCATTAGTTATTTTCGTTTTGGGTCATTTGTATTGGGCCTGGGTTATGTTTTTGACCCAGTTGGGCTGTAAACCGTTTGGTTCTCTCTAGTACCTAGGTCTGGCCGTACTGTTAATTCTGTCACCATACACTATTCACGATTTTATTTTGAGAGCTTGATACGTTTGATCATGAAGAACTAAGTCCAAGGGTTGATCTACTGTTCATGTTCCACCGAATCTTTGAGGTTTTATAATTTTAATTCCAATTCTTTTCCCTTTCAATAATCTTCTATATGTGTTGCATGCTTAATTCTATTCATACATAATATTATTGATTTAATTCGATTGGTTTATGTTCCTTGATCCGTTTCGCGATTTAGCGTTGCTTAATCGTTAATTTGCGTATCTCAAATCATGTTTGCTGAATCCGTTTGCTTTATTCGGGTAAAAGGAATACAAACCGTATAGTACCAATTTCGCTTGTTTATTGTTGTTGTAATTGAATAGGGGATAGAATTCGCCTAGGGATTAGATTTATGATTACCTATGATAAGTGGGGAACCCGAACAGTAGAACAACTTATTTTATAATCACTTTTCAGAATAACTTAATTGCAATTTCTTTATTAATAAAATCCTAAACCAAACCCCCCATTAATCGTTACTATAATTAGTTAATAAGAATAAGAATCCTTGTGAGAACGACACTCGAGTCACTTGTCGCTATCTACGGTTTTATTCAAAATAACTCGTTTTTGATCCGCGCGCGACAGCGGATCACTTTCCAGCAGCTACATGATCCAACTTGGAATCATGAGCAACCTTCAGATAGTCTAAACCTGTTCTGGCTTTGTATTTTAATGATTCAAAACATACATCAACAGAAGGTTTTAGAGGGTTGGTTCTGAGAGGAGTGATTGGAGATTTTGGGTTGAGGATGGAAATTGGTTTTTCTAGGTTGAAGAAAGCATAAGGTTCAAGTTCTCTATCAAGCACAAAAGAAGTATTTGAAGAGGATGGTAGAAGGGAGGATTCAGCTTCGTTGTCATAGTCTAAGACTACGACAATGGGGTCAGAGGTAGGGTTTTGTGGTTTAAAGGTGTTCATGAGATGAATGAATGAGTCAGAGAAGGAAGATTCTAGAGAGGGGAGGTTGAAGAATACTGGAATGTCAATAGCAAGTTGGGGGTCAGAAGGTTGAGGAGTGGATTGCAATTGAGATTCAAAAGGAGGGGGTTGAGTTTCAGAAGGTGTAGATTTTTCTGGAAGAATGGTGTTTAGAGGCGTTAGTTCAAGAGTTGTTTGAGAATCAAGAATAGGCTTTTTGCCTTTAGACTTGGGGAAAGCAGAAGATGGAGGGTTAGAAACTTTGGTGGATGGAGGAGGAATTTTTGAGGCTTTTTCTGGTGGAGCTTCTGTTGATACATGCTTAGAAATTAAAACAGGAGTAGATACAGGCTCAAAGATAAAAATACCTGAAGATTTTTTCTTCTTCTGAGGCTTGGAAGGTCCATCGCCGACAGTCTTTCTCTTTTTCTCCTTTTTCTTTTCTTCCTTCTTCTCTTTTCCTTTTTCTTGATTTTCTTCTTAAACTTCTGACCATTCTTTCTTCTCTTTCTTTTCCTTCTTTTATTTTCTTCCTTCTTGCTGGTCTTGCTTTCTATTTTTCTTCTTTATCTGATCCTCTGTTTCTGGTACAAGATCAGTTATGGTGAGATGATCTTTGTTGCTAATCCACACAGGATCATATGCAAAGCCTTCCTCTTTATAGAGTTTTAGATAGCTGACAACAACATTAGGATGCTCATTTCTGAAAAACAGTTCAAAATCAGCCAGAGCAAGAGCCTTTCGCTCAAGATTTCATGGTCCACGTTGGGAGTAGCAGCAATTGTCTCAATCAGATTCATCTTTTTCAGAGTGTGGGCATTCATTGTACTTCCACACATTGCAAAAGGGTCTTTGATAATTCCAGCCTTTTCCAGATCACCAACTAATCCAGTCTGAACCAGAAGATCTGTGATTATTCTTCCAAAAGGAATGATGTTCCTTTTGTACTTGGTGGACTTCAACCTGGCTTGCTCCCTAGAGTATTTCACATGATTCCACATATGGTTGAAAATGATGTAAGGAAGATCCACCTTCTCTTATTTACCAATACAATACAGAATGTATTGTTGACATAATTTGGAGAAACTGTTGCCTTTCTATGGTAGATGCAACCCAGAAGGATCTTCGCCCAAATTCTGTAGGAATCCTTCAATTCCTTGATGATTGTAGACTCTTTTCCTGATTTGAAGATTTCTGTGTAAACAGCGTCCCAATCTGTTCTTCCAATAATTGCTCCAGAAGCACCTTCAATATTTTCCAAACCAAACAATCTTCTGTGAAGATTTTCTGTGATGGATATTTCTTCGCCATGAACAAAGGACAGAATTGCCTTTGGCATGATTGTAGCATGAACCCAAAACTCTTTAACTAAATATGGGTAGACTGGTCCACACAAATAATAGAAGAATGCTTCCCTTGAATCTCTAAATATGACTCATGAGGGAAATGCTCAAGTAAAGGAGACAAAGGCTCTATCTCTAATCCTGAAGTATGAAGACCCATGGTGACTGCCTTCAAGATTGCAGAGAATCTGAATGAGGTGTCCCTTGAAGAGCTGATAAGTGCCTCGAGGAGTCACGAGATTGAGCTGGATGCAAGCCTCAAAAGAAAGGTAAGTTTATTTCTTTAAAATCTAATAATAAAAATGCACTAACGCTTTTCAGGAAGAAGAAGAAGAATCTGACGAGTCAGAAGAAGAAGAAGATGAATTATCTCTCTTATCTAGAAGAGTAAATCAACTCTAGAAGAGAAAGCAAAGATGGTTCAAGAACTTCAAGAACTTCAAAAGACCTGAAAAGGGATAATCTTCTTAACACAGAAGATCCAGCAAAAAGAAGGTGGCGTGCTATGATTGTAAAGAGCCTGGACACTACAAGAATGAATGTCCAAAGCTTCAGAGGGAAAAGCCCAAGAAAATCTTTGAAAAGAAAAAGGTCTAATGGCTACATGGGATGACTCAAGTTCATCAGATCAAGAGTCAGACTCTGAAGATGAGCAAGCAAACATAGCACTCATGGCAACAGCTAATGCTGGTGAAGAGTCTACGTCTGATTCAGACTCTGATGAGGTATTTTCTGAACTTACTAGAGATGATCTAGTTTCCAGCTTATCAGAACTTCTGAAAGTCAAGAGTCAACTTAGTATCAAATACAAAAAGCTTAAAAAGCTCTTTGAATATGAAACTAAGAGAATTGAAATAGACAATTCTGAACTTAAGGAAAAAGTTTTAAAATTAACTAAAGATGTTGAATCATCTTCAAGTTCAGAAAAGTCTATTCCAAGCACTAACAATATTCTGAAAGAATATGACTTGAGCTTCAAAAATTTCTTATCTAGAGGTATAGGCAAAAGTTAGCTAGCCTCCATGATATATGGTGTAAGTGGAAACAAGAGAATAGGCATAGGCTATGAGGGTGAAACCCCATACAAATTTGAACCTGTTGATGAGATGATTATCAAATACAAACCTTTGTATGAACAGTTCAAGTATGGCCATTCTCATGATATTCAGCACACATATCACTCTAAGAGTTTCCACATAACACACACAAAGAAATATAATGTTACACATTTTGGTAAATCTTATGTGAAATCTTAGTTCAATCGGAACTTGAGAAGGACTAACCCAAAAGGACCCAAAAGAATGTGGGTACCTAAGGAAAAGATAATTCTTGTTGCAAATCTCCTTCAAAGCTCAAAAGACAAACATGTCATGGTATCTGGACTTTGGGTGCTCACGACACATGACGGGAAGAAGGTCTATGTTCCAAATCCTAGAACTTAAATCTGCTGGAGAAGTAAAGTTTGGAGGGAACCAGAAGGGCAAAATCATTGGCTCAGGAACCATATGTGCTGGTAACTCTCCCTCTATATCTAATGTTCTTTTAGTAGATTGATTAACTCATAACTTATTTTCCATAAGTCAATTAAGTGACAATGGTTATGACATAATCTTTAATCAAAATTCTTGTAAAGCTATTAGTCAGAAGGATGGCTCAATCCTATTTACAGGCAAGAGAAAGAACAACATTTATAAGATTGATCTTTCAGATCTTCAGAATCAAAAGGTTACTTGCCTTCTGTCTGTTAACGAAGAGCAGTGGGTCTGGCACAGAAGATTAGGTCATGCTAGTTTGAGAAAAATTTCTCAAATTAACAAACTTAATATGGTCAGAGGACTCCCAAATCTAAAATATAAATTAGATGCTCTTTGTGAAGCATGTCAGAAAGGGAAGTTTTCAAAACCTGCATTCAAGTCTAAAAATGTTGTCTCTTCCTCTAGGCCTTTAGAACTTCTGCACATTGATCTCTTTGGCCCAGTCAAAACAGCATCAATCAGAGGCAAGAAATATGGATTAGTCATCTTATAGCAGGTGAACTTGGGTAAAGTTCCTAAAACACAAGGATGAGTCACATTCTGTAATCTTTGACTTCCGTAATCAGATCCAATCTGAAAAGGAATGCAAAATCATAAAAGTCAGATGTGATCATGGTGGTGAATTTGAGAACAGATTCTTTGAAATTTATTTCAAAGAAAATGGTATTGCCCATGATTTCTCTTGTCCTAGAACTCCACAGCAAAATGGAGTCCTAAAATGAAAGAATAGGACTCTAGAAGAAATGACCAGAACCATGATCAATGAGCCTAATATGGCTAAGCATTTATGGGCAGAAGCAATTAACACAGCATGTTATATTCAGAATAGAATCTCCATAACACCTATTCTAAATAAACTCCTTATTAATTGTGGAGGAACGGAAAGCCCAACATTTCATATTTCCATCCATTTGGATGTGTCTGTTATATTCTGAATACTAAAGATCATCTGAACAAGTTTGATTCTAAAGCTCTGAAGTGTTTTCTACTTGGATATTGTGAACGCTCAAAAGGCTACAGAGTATACAATATTGAAATTATGGTAGTTGAGGAATCAATCAATATTAGATTTGATGATAGGCTTGGCAATGAAAAGCCAAAGCAATTTGAGAATTTTGCAGATATAGATATATCTAACTCAAATCATGAAGAACCCAAAGGAAAGGATGTAGAAGAAGATTAAGTTGCAGCGTCTTTAGATCATCTAAGAATATCTGAAGAGCCAACACTCATAAGATCTTCTAGACTCAACTTTGCTCATCCAGATGTTATTATTGGAAAGAAAGATGATCCCATTAGAACAAGAGCATTCCTGAAGAACAATGCAGAATGTCAATTTGGTCTAGTATATTTGATTGAGCCAACTTCTGTTGATCAAGCTCTGGAAGATGCTGACTAGATAATTTCCATGCAAGAAGAGTTAAATCAGTTTACAAGGAATGATGTTTGGGATTTGGTTCCAAGACCTAAAGGATTCAATATCATTGGAACTAAATGGGTTTTCAGAAACAAGCTGAGTGAGAAAGGTGAAGTCATCAAAAACAAAGCCAGACTGGTTGCTCAGGGCTATAGTCAGCAAGAAGGTATTGATTATACAAAAACCTTTGCACCAGTGGCCAGGTTAGAATCTATTCGTCTATTAATTTCTTTTGCCACTCAGAATAACATCACTCTGTATCAGATGGATGTTAAGACTGCCTTTTTAAATGGTTATATAGATGAAGAAGTTTATGTCCACCAACCTCCTGGTTTGGAAGATTCTAAGTCTCTAGAACATGTTTTTAAATTAAAGAAATCATTATACGGTTTGAAGCAAGCTCCCAGAGCTTGGTATGAAAGATTAAGTTCTTTCCTTCTGGATAATGGTTTCACAAGAGGAAAAGTAGACATAACTCTCTTCTGTAAAACCTTTAAAAAGGATATGCTAATTTGTCAAATTTATGTTGATGATATTATTTTTGGAACATCTAATGCTACACTTGGAAAGGAGTTTGCTAAGTCTATGCACGCAGAATTTGAGATGAGCATGATGGGAGAACTCAAGTATTTCCTAGGCATTCAGATCAATCAAACTTCTGAAGGAACTTATGTTCATCAGACCAAGTATGTCAAAGAGCTTCGGAAGAAGTTCAATCTGTCTGAAAGCAAAGAAGCAAAAACTCCAATGCATCCAACTTGCGTATTAGGTAAGGATGAGGTAAGCAAGAAGGTAGATCAGAAGATCTATAGAGGTATGGTAGGATCTCTTCTCTATCTGACTGCTTCTAGACTTGATATTTTATTCAGTGTATGCTTTTGGGCTAGATTCCAATCAGATCCTAGAGAATCTCACTTAACTGTTGTTAAGAGAATTCTTAGGTATCTGAAAGGTACTACTAATGTTGGTTTAGTCTACAGAAGATCTAAAGAATAAAACTTAGTAGGATTTTGTGATGTTGATTACGCTGGAGATAGAGTTGAAAGAAAAATTACTTCTGGAAGCTGTCAGTTTCTAGGAAGTAATCTGATCTCATGGTACAACAAGAAGCAAGCAAAAATTGCATTATCTACTACAGAAGCAGAATACGTAGCTGCTGCTGGATGTAGTACACAGATGCTCTGGATGAAAAGTTAGCTAGAAGACTATCAGATATATGAGAGTAACATTCCTATATTACGTGATAATACTTCTGCTATTTGTTTATCTAAGAATCCTATTTTACATTCTAAAGCTAAACATATTGAGATTAAACATCACTTCATTAGGGACTATGTTCAGAAGGGTGTTCTATCTTTAAACTTTGTTGATACAGAACATCAGTGGGCTGATATCTTTACAAAACCCCTTGCTGAAGATAGGTTTAAGTTAATTCTAAAGAACATCAGTACGCACTTATGCCCATAATGAATGTGTTGAGAAGATCTGATATATGGATTAGATTTGAAAGGTTGATTTATTTTCTTATTAGATATTCTGGATATGAATGATCATTTAGATATTCTGATTCGGTTATTGCTAACGTTTCATATGTCTAAGTATGATACAGAACTTCTGTTAAAGCAAAACAGCTGTCACCAGCTATATCAGATGATGGCCACGTGTTCATTCCGAAGGGATAATCATGCGTGCAGTTGATGAGACGCCGCCCTAGGTAACTGTGCAAATATTTTCAAATCTCACGCTATCTCCACTAACGTCTCTCAACATTAAATGTGATTGATTCTCTGCATTTTGTAACTGCTCTCATTCAGAATTTCATTGCATTTTGATTTCACGTCCGTGTCTATTTAAACACATCTCACATTCATTTTACCCTTTTTCACGCATTCATCATCTCTTGTTATATGCATTTCTGTCTCTTCTTCTCTCTTTTCAAAAACCCTAAACCTAAAAATCTCAAGCATTCTTCAATGGCGTCTTCATCCAAGCAACAAGTTGGTTCGTCTTCTCAACAACAAGAACAAGATCAACAGCAACAACAAAATGTTCCCCAGAAGACTTGTCTGATTCATATGAATGAATTAGAAGTTCTTCCTGAAATGATGGTCGATTTCGATAATCTGGAAGAACATGACATTCATCTGCAGGATTACATGAAATTTCAGGGAAAATATATCATGAGTTGTTTCTCTGTTTGTTATCTTCTCATACTCAGCATGAGAGATAGCATTTAACAATATAGTCCTTGACTTGTGAGGATTCTTAAATTATTTCTTTTGGTCATCACTCATAGCTTGTCTTGTAATCTTGACTCCACGAGCATTTACAGGATGTGTGTAACCATCCAACACTAAATCCCATAAGTCACCATCTTGACAAAGAAAGTAACTTTCAAGTCTATCCTTCCAATACTCAAAGTTTTCGCCATCAAAGACTGGTGGTCTATTGTAAAGTCGGTTTTTGCGAACTGACTCCTTGCTCTTTCTTTTTTTTGATTTTTTTATATTTTTGCAAGAGTCGCCACCGACTTTTATTTTATCCTACATTTAGGAAAGGCATAAAAGAACAGGAAAGACCTTTTGACAGATTTTGGGTTCGGGGGGTTGGTTATACAAAGGGAAGGTTTTAAGCACCCTTTGTATCCATGGTTATCCATGGGCTCTTAGTTTTGCTTAGATCACTTTTGCTCTTGTTTGATTTTTAAAATAAGCTCGGCAAGACATTAAGCCTTGTGCCTACATACCTCCTCGGTGCAATGGAGAAGTCAGAGCTAATGTAGTTCCGCTTAAAAGGGAAAACGGTTTAAAAAAACGAATAAACACTTTATCATCGTCGGAGAGAAATACTCGGCCATTGATCTTGAGCATGAGAACAAATGAGTTCTTTGCATCACTAATGAAAGAAGGGCTCCGACTCGGATAAAATCAACGAGTATGCCACTAGCTCTCTCACGCAGAAAAGATCTCATTATATCAATCAATTTCAAAATCGTGGGGTATCGCAACTCACTACAACAATTAATCGTGTCTAAACTTTTGCAGAAAAGCCACTAAGGGCAAAAGACATTTTTAAGAAAGGTTTTAAAAAGAGGTTTTACAAACATAAGAAGATTTTGGAAAAAAAAGGAAGAAGATTTTGAAAATATAAGAAGTGGAGGAGATGAAGAGGCTAACCTAGTGCATAAAATAAAAGTTTAAGGAGAGAATGATCTGACCAAAATAAGAAACCAACAGTTGACCGACGCATTACCACTTGGGGATCCAGATGAACTTATTATCTTTAGCACCACTTTGCATTAAGCACATTAAAATTTTGATGAAAATCGGGCAGAGTAACGGCTGTTTTTGGGTAAAATCCTTATCTCAATGCCTTGGAATTAACCATCAAGGACTTTCAAGAAAATACCTGCATACGCAAACAGACAACAATCCAATGCCAGACAGAACAACCACAGAGTAATAACAGAATAAGGGTCCAGAGGCACTAAGTCCATAAGTCCGAATCTCCAAAATGCTAGGGATAGTAACCAGTAGTCCAAGAGAGAACCTTAAGCGTTTTTTTTTTAGATTTTTGTTGTTTATTAGTGTTTTAGCATAAAAGTAAAGTATGGTCCAAGTGGACAAAAAGAAAATAGCGGAAACATAAACATAGCGTCCAAATGGACAAAGAGAAAATAGCGGAATATAAACGTCCAAATGGACAAAGAGAAAATAGCGGAAACATAAACATAGCGTCCAAATGGACAAAGAGAAAATAGCGGAATATAAACGTCCAAATGGACAAAGAGAAAATGACAGAAATATAAATAATATGTCCAAATGGACAAAGAAAAAATAGCAGAAATATAAATAATATGTCCAAATGGACAAAGAAAAAAAATAGCAGAAATATAAATAATATGTCCAAATGGACAAAGAAAAAATAGCAGAAATATAAATAATATGTCCAAATGGACAAAGGAAAAATAGCAGAAATATAAATAATATGTCCAAATGGACAAAGAAAAAATAGCAGAAACATAAATAATACGTCCAAATGGACAAAGTGAAAATAGCATAAACATAAATAATAAATAATAAAATAAAGCATAAAGCAAGAAATATAAAGAACAATATAATAAAATGCGGAAATTAAAGTCAATTGTTAGTATGTTAGCACGTGAATCATCTTGAAGCTAGTCAAGTATATTCACGATGTTAGTGAAGATCGATGGTGAGTGAATGATGATCTCGGACTTAAAGTTAATGAAAATTTATCAGAAGCTTGATAGAATCATAGCGACTACACGATAAATTTCCAAAAGTCTTAAATCAACTGCATACAATCTCTGCCATATTTGATCTTTTATTCTGATTCGGGACAAAGGAAAAAGATAAGAAATAATATCAAATAATATATAAAAATAAATATAAAACAAATTAAACTTAATTCATTCTTTTTGTGATTTTTTGGAATTGATTTTAAGTTAATTAACAAGCTAATTAAACAAATAATTATACAAATAATTAAACTTAACAAGAAAAATATTATTTTATATGTCAAAAATTAGATTATAAAAAATATCAACCTAAGTCTAAAAGGAAAATATTTTTGGAGTTTTTTGATTGGTTGAAAATAATTAAAAAAAAAGCAATATTTACATAATTACTAATTAATTAAGCAAAATAAATTAATTATGAAAAGAAATAAAATATTTTTATGTTAAAAATTAAATAAACATTTTATCAACTCAACTAAAATTAAAACTTTTTTTTTTGAGAAATTGAAAACATGCATAAATATGGAGTTTTTAATTCATGGACTCCTAACACTACTACATATTAAAAATTACATTGTACTTACTCTATGATGTCCCAAGAGTGGAATAGAGTGATTGAAATTGATTGAAAGTGGCTATTTGAATGAGCCTTGATTTTTACAAGTTTCTTGAAACTTTTGGAAAATATAAAACTTATGATATGGCTTTGGTGTTTGTTGTTGTTCTCTCCTCTTGTTCCTCCCTTTTTTTCCCTCCCCTTGAATGAAGAAAATGAAGCTCTATTTATAGGCAAATGATTTGATCTTGAACCCTTGCAAGTTGGAATTTTCATGATTGATTTTGTGGAAAAAATATGATAATGGAATATTTTCAATGAGTGCATTTCTTAACCATGGTTAAAACACTCAAGTATTATTCTCTTCAATCTTGCAATAATATATTTAAGCATCTTGAATGGTCATTGCTTGCATCACATGAGCATCTTGGATAATATCTTTGAATTATCTCACTTTAATTAAACTTTAAATGAATAAAATTTAATTAAAATGAAATAAAAGTGTCATGAATCATGGATAGGTCGTGGATGCCCTTTAGACATATGGGAATCAAGATTGAATCACAAAAGAATTGGCCTTTTTGAAAAAGAATCAAGTTTTGGTCATTACTTGTTTTATGCATTTTCCCAAAAAAGGTCAACTTCATCAAGGCATATCTCCCTCAATTTTGATCCTATGAAAGTGTTCTTTAACTTTTTGGAAAGCCCAAGATGTCCTCTACAAGCCACTTTGGAAGCGTTTTTGCATTTGGAGAAGTTATTTTGATGATATGGGCTTTGACAAAAAACTGCTTTTTGTTGACTTTGAAAATGACCTGTAATGTTTTGGCTTATATCTCTTAGGCGGAAGCATTTCTTGACCTTGGTCCCAACATCAAAGTTGTAGAGAATTGAATATCCTTGAGAATGAGCTTTGGTTGGAATTTTTCTGATAAATTATGAGAGAGTTATGGTCGGTCAAAGTTCGGTTGACTTTTAGGTAAAAAACTCTAATTTTGCAATTTTGAGTTTTGTCGATTTCTGAACTTTTCTTGATGAATTATGATCAACCATTGATCACATGATGAATCTTTTGACAAAATACGGATGTTGACAAAAAATTGCATTTTTGACTGTCTGTTGACTTTTTGGTCAAACTGGTCGTCTGCAAACTGTTTGAGCTGTTGACTGTGCGTCCGAGCGAATCGAAGTTTGAAAATTTGTCTGGTGGTACTTTGAGACATATGGAGATCCATGAAATCCATTTGAGGTCTCAAAAACTCGTTCTCCTGAAAGAAACAAAAAACCTAGTTAGGGACTGTTTGTGTAGGAGACAGTTAGGCGTACCTGGTTTTTGTGCAGTGTTGAGTCTCTGTTGATCACATGATTATCAGAAGACTTCTAGAACAAAATCTTGGAAATTTGAAGTGCGAAAAATTGATTTGACTGATGGTACAAACACGGAGAATTGCGCTGATAGCGGGTTTGACTGGTAACTAGCTGTCCGGGTATTAACGTAACAGTTAAAGTGAAAACTTAACAGTTAAAGTCAATTTTTTCTTTTTGTTTTTTGTTGTGTTAATGGTGAGAAATTATTTACATGATTTGTTAGAAAAACACAAATATAATAAATAACTAAAATACACTGTACGCGAACAAAATTACCGTCAATAATAAGATTGAAAGGGATTTAATGCATAGAAAAATAAATATTTAACTAGCAATAAACACACATAATATTATCTTACTAGTTAAACGACGGTATAATAGATAGTGTAATACTTAATACTGACAGTACAAATATTACCTAAACAAAACGTAGCGAACAGTATGGTAAACATAAAGAACGGTACATTCTAAAAAACAGAAGATACGACAAACTTTACATATGACGATTAATAATCCATGCTATGAACAACAGAAAATAGATGATCGGAAGTGTAACCATCGCAGGTCCGCATTTTTCAGGACTATGCAGACAGAAGAAGGACATGATCACCGTAAAAATAGTGACGGCTATAAGAAAAAGTGTATCCATCCACTTTGCCATTTTTGCCGGGGAAGAAGAGAAAATAATTATGAGATAGAAGTTTGAGAAATTTGGGAGATGAGTGAAATTTGATGTGAGAATTTATGGAAAAAATGAGGAGTATTTATAGAGTGAAAAGAGAGAGATAGAGACGTTGGGAATGGAGTGTTACCGTTTTGAATAGTAGTAGGATTTGAAAAAAAGTATGGTAGGTTTTGAAAAGAAAAGGGGTGTAGAATAAAGCTAGGATTTGATTTGAAAGAAAGAGATTTGAAACGAAAGGAAGATATTTGAAAAGAAAGAAAGAGATTTTGAAATAATAATATAGTATAAAAATAAAAATTAGTGGGAAATAAAACCAATAATAATTTAATTGTTACCAGTACAATCTGAAACCCGGACTCCGCGCCTGAAAATTTTAATTCTGTACCAACTGCGTCAACATTATTTATCTGAAAATAAATCTCAAATAAACAGTGTATGAAGTGATAAACAGTATTTGGCGTTAATGTAAGAATAAATTTAACAGCGAACCAAAATACTGTATAAAAAATTCTAAAAATTGAGTATTCATAAAATCAGGATATTTATGAAATAAAAATCCAAGATTGTATAAAACTCCAAATTTTTAGACAGAAGTCTGTTGACTTCTCCTTTTTTTTTTTTTTAAAAAAACGCAGGCAAATTTTGGGGTATAACAATAATGATCATAACACTTAGAAAATGATGGGATCTCAGAGGTCAAAAATTGGGGTGCAACATCTGTTGTAACCATTGTTACCATTGTTTTGCTCAGGAGTAGAAGTAGAAGTAGTTGTTTCAACCATTTTGTGTTTTTCTCCCTGAATCTTTTATCTAACACGGTTAAGTGCTTGCACCTAGAACCGGCGCTCTGATACCAATTGAATGAGTGAAAGACACTTAGAAAGGGGTGGATTGAATAAGTGTAACTTCTCAAAAATGGTAGATAAAAATAAAGAACACGATTATTTTTATCATGGTTCGTTGTTAACCAAACTACTCCAGTCCACCCCTGACAAGGTGATTTACCTCAATTGAGGATTTAATCCACTAATCAAACTGATTACAATGGTTCTCCACTTAGATACCCTCTAAGTCTTCTAGAGTCTACAGATCACAACTTGATCACTCTAGGAAATCCTTTTACAATCAATGTAAAAATAAATATTACAAGAGTTTAATTTTCTTCTAAGAGAGCTGTAATCACCAAGTGATATTTCTCTTAAGTTCTAGTTCGTAACACTCACTAAAATTTTACAAAGTTGTGAGGTTGAAGATGAAGTTCTTCTTTGCTTTTCTTTGAATTCAGTTTGACAACGTTTTGGTACTTGCACGTGAGAGAGTTGTAGCTGCTTCTAAATCAGAACTTCTATATATAGGCGCTGAGTAAAAATGATCGTTGCGAGCATTTAATGCATTGCGTGAATAGTACACTGCTGCATTTAATGTTTCACACTTTTGTCAACTACCTCAATCCATGCTTTCACTGCTTTTACCGACTTTGCCTTTTGTAGCTTCTAACGTTCCTTTTGTCAGTCAGAGATTTGACGTTATTGCCTTTTGTACTTGTACTTTCTTATGGACTCAGAATATGTAGAATAGACGTTTGAATATCAGAGTCTTCAGCTTTGGTGCAGATTGCAACTTCTGTCTTCAGACTTTAGAAGTGCTTTGAGCGTGATACCATTAGAGCTTCAGAACTTTCATTCTGACTGCCATCTTCTGATGCTTTTCAGTTCATGTTCTGATTCTGCAGGACCATCTTCTGATTTCTTGCCAGACCATGTTCTGCTGAAGCCATCCAGAACTTCTGGGTCAGTGCTTCTGAATGCTGGTTTGTGCATACTCTTTTATACTTTTCCTGAAATGGAAAACGTGAATAATTAGAGTACCACATTCTCTTATACCAAATTCATATATAATGTTATCATCAAAACTAAGAATATTGATCAGAACATTTCTTGTTCTAGCAATACACATGCCTTGTTCACCAGCTGTACTCTTTGTCTCATTTGAAAACAAACACCCACAAGATAATAAATATACAAAACAATATTTAAATGAAATATTCAAACTACAGTCAAAGTGGGACCATGTTTCTACACGTCGTCTAATTGAAAAGGGAGAGAGAACTTGAAATTGTTGACCAGCCAATGATACTGCTCCGCGTGTGGTCAAGAATTCCACTTTACTGTTCATCATCTTTATCAAGAAAAGTCCATGGTTTTGCTTCGATCTAGCCACATAATCGCTACGACTTGTTTTTGTAGCAGAACCTCAAGACGACAATTGAATGGTTATTTGCCTTTGAAAACCCTTGAGCAAAGAATATAAAAATCGCACCTTCCTTTGAAATTTGCTTCTTCAAAACCCTTAATCTCTTGCATCTTTTTTCGTCCTCTCCATCATTAGGGTTAATGTGCATATATATTAGAAGCCTTAGGTTAAAGGTTTGGGCTTGGATCTTGACTTGTTAGAAAGATTAAAATTTGTTTGAAAATTATAATAAATCTTTCTATTTTTGTCTCCATATTGTATCCATCACATTTACCACGAAATTTGATCATAATCATAGTACTTGGATGATTGGATTTGATTGGGAGACTAATCTTCTTGATTAAATCTAATTATTTCATATTTTACTTAATTTATTTAATATTTAAATGAATAAAATTCAAATAAATAAAATAAATGTCATAATAATAACGTAATAGATTTAATAGTCTTGATTTTGTCCATGGATATGTTTGAGATCCAAGAATTAGGCCCATCAGTTCAAAAACACAAAATTATGCAATTAGGGTTTTGTGCTTTTCTTGAAAATCGACCAACTTATACCAATCATATCTTTCTCAATATTTGTCATATGAATATGTTCTAGGACTTTTTGGAAAGCCCAAGGTGTCCTTTATAAGCCACTTTGGGATCTTTTTTGCATTTGAAGATTTTATCTTGATGATATGGCTCCTGACAAAAAACAACTTTTTGTGAGCTTCTAGAAGGACCTATAATGTTTTGGCTCATATCTCTCAAATGAAGCTTTTTTCGCCTTGGCTTTAGAGTGGCAAAGTTGTAGAGAATTCAACTTTGGTTGGGAAATTTATGATGTTGCATGTGAAAGTTATGGCTGGTCAAAGTTTAGTTGACTTTTAGGTCAAAAAACCCTAATATAGAAACTTTGAGTTTTGTTGATTTTTGGGCTTTCCTTGATGAACCATGATCAACTCTTGATCAAATGATGAATGTGACTTCAAAATATTTATGTTGACCAAAAATCTAGAGTTTTGACTGTGATTTGTCCACAGTTGACTTTTAGGTCAAACTAGTCGACTGTTGACTTTTTGAGCTTTTGACTGAGCAATCTTGGGAACTGAGGTTTGAAACTTGTCATGGGGTTAATTTGAATCATAAGAGGTCATATGAATCCTACTTGAGACCTTGATTTAATCATCTTCCTTAAGATATCCAAAACCCTAATTTGAAGGCCTTTGATTAGGAGAGTCTGCACTCAGTTAAGTCTTGAGCCTTTGATATTTGAATGGGCTTAACAGTAAAAATATGATGGGCAAATTTTGGGGTATGACAGCTGCCCTTGTTCAATCTTATTAAACCTGAGGATGTAGAACGGTTTGTGTGCCAGTCGGAATCTGAAGGTGGAAGAGGATTGAGCACTATAATACCGAGAAATTTGCCCTTGCTAATGTAGGGACTTTTTCTAGAGATGGGCTTAAAGATCCCATATAGGAAAAGTGTTGTCGGAGACGGGCTTAAAGATGCCATCTGGATGTTGACAGAAAGTTTATCGAAGACGGTGTCATACCCCAAATTTTTCCCATCCCATTTCATTCGCAAAACTCATGCATAGGTACAAGACTCAAAGGTTAAGCTAAGACACACTCTCCTAAGCAGAGATCTCCTGAACTAGGGTTTTGCATCCTTTGAAGGAAATTGATGAATCAAGGTCTCCAAGGGATTTCACATGGCTTATTACGTTTCGAACTACCTCTATGACAAAGTTCAAGCTTCAATTCCAAAGATCGCTTAGTCAATTGCTCAAATAATCAACAGACGACAAGTTTGACCTAAAAGTCAACTGTGATCAAAATACAGTCAAAACTCCTGATTTTTTGTCAACACTCTTATTTTGAATTATAATTCATCATTTGATCAAGGGTTGATCATGATTCATCAAGGAAAGTTCAGAAATCAACAAAACTCAAAGTTTCTAAATTAGGGTTTTTGACCTCAAAGTCAACTGAACTGTGACCAGCCATAACTTTCACATGGAAAATCAGAAATTTCCCATCCATAGCTCATTTTGAAGGAAATTTAATTCTCTACAACTTTGTCTCTCACATGCCAAGGCTAAAAATACTTTATTTGAGAGACATGGATCAAAAGACTAAAGGTCATTTTTGAAAGTCAACCAAAAGCAGTTTTTTGTCAAAGCCCATATCATCAATATAAGATCTCCAAATGCAAAAAAGGTTCCAAAGTGGCTTATAGAGGACCTCTTGAGGTTTCCAAAAGGTCCTAGAACTCTTTCATATCTTAAAAATTGAGGGAGATATGCCTTGTCAATGTTGGACAATTTTGAAAAGAAAATGTGAAGTAAAAGTGGTTCAAAATGGATTTCTTTGCAAATGAGCCCAAGATTTTGTGATCCAATCTTCATCCTCATGATATCTAAGATTAAAAATTCAATTGCCACGAAATTATATGATTTATTTGATTTTATATGAATTTTTATTCATTTAAAAAGTAATGAAAATCATGAAAATCAAGGAGAAAAATCAAAGATATGATTGGGGATTCACTTATAACCAAATCCAATCATCATCAATGCCCCATAAACTAAGGAAATTCGTGCAAATGGGAATGGATATGATTGGAACATAATTTGGCTAGTTTTAGAAATATTTCATAAATCAAATTTTCATAACTTGTAATCCAAGATTCAAGTGGATTTCCTTCAAATTTGTTAACCTAATTCGTTCCATCATAAATAGAGGGCAAGTGCAGACCCCTAGAAAAGTTTTTTTGAAATCTTGGAGTCCATAACCGAGTTCATCAAAACTCAAGAAAAATCAAAGGTGCTCTTAGATTTTAAGATCGATTCAAGGCGTTTTAAGGATTCCAATACGTTCCTAGGATATCACTGAAGGAATCTTGATCGTTCACGAAGGCTGAAGCATCCAGAATCACCCCCAATTCGTTCACGAAGGCTGAAGCATCCAGAATCATCCAGAATCACGGTTGGACCGGTCGAACCGGGAACCGGCCAGGTAACCGGTCTGGTTCAATAGTCAGATCGGGTATGCCATCAAACCGGTGGGAACCGGTGAAAACCGGAAAACCGGCGGTTTAATTGCTTTTTTTTTAAAACTTTTTTTAAAATTTTTTTTTTACTTTTTTTTAACATTTTTTTAAACTTTTTTTTTAACTTTTTTTTTTAATATATTCAGTAGTGTGTTACTCAAATAGCATTCTCACATAGTTTTTTTAGTTAGTGACAAATTAAAAACTTTATTGTGTATTTGTTATCTTTGCTAATAAATTTTCTTAAATAGCATAAACATATTGAATTTTATTTGATTTTATTTTTAGGAGGATCCTATTTTGAATTAAATTTGGTACATATTGGAGTTATTTTGTTATAAACTATTTAATTAGATTATGTTGTAATTAGACTTTGTTTAGATTATGTTGTAATTAGACTCTGTTTGCAATAAGACTTTGTAATTTTTTACTATTTTGTTATGATATGATATTTTTAAAAAATTTAAAAGCTAGCTATATTTTTTTAGAGACTGAATCATCCAATTCGACATATTTTATACCTATATAATGACAGGTCTATTCAACTGAGTTATCCGGTTTAATCCGGTTTGGTCGTGCGGTTCGACCAGTGACCCGGTGGTTCGACCGATAAACCAGTGACCCAGTACCCTCACCGTTTTGATGACCGGTCCGGTTTTTAAAACACTGCTAGGTGATATCTACTATAGTGTAATGGTATAAAAACCCTAACAATGAAGGTCAATCCTAATTGTCAGTCATAAATCAATCCAGTTGGTCCGACGAGGAAAGCATTAAAAACCTTATACCATTAAATTGAACATGAAAGAGAAATATGTTATTGAAATTCGGAATTCAAAATCATCACAAATGTTAATCAGGGACACCCCCCAAGCATTGGGGGGTTTAGCTACTCATATCATCCAAAGAAATTACAAAGATATCAAATAAAGACATTACAATAGAGATGATGAACTTTGATCTTCAATGGCTTCCGCTCATGAGAGTTCTCTATTCTTCTCCAATTGCATATGCTTCTCCTTTCAATCCTCCAATTCTTCATGTGGCAAAAAGATCCCTAATTCATCTTCAAAACCCTCCTAAATAGTGCATACTCACTTAAGTTGGTTGGAAATCACAAAAACACCCTTCAGAGCAATCACTGAACAAAAATAGTAAAAATCACTTAAATCTGCGTGCCACCCACTACAGGCTGTGTTGAGCAACACGGGCACCCGTGTTGGTCCCCTGGTATCTTTATTATTTTTTTTGGCTTCAGGACTTGCAACACGGGCACCCGTGTTGCACCACTATTTTTTTCAACTTCTTGCGCCCTCTTCCTGACACGGCCCGTGTTGGGAAACACGGCCACCCGTGTCAGGCCTCCTGAAACATGCTTTTTGAAAATCCTTCGACACTCCGAGTTTTGCACTGCTTTATTCTGATTTATCCATATTAGCCTGAAAATATTAAAACATACAACCAAAGCATAAAATGACGAATAAAGAAATAAAACACTCAATAACATAAGTTAAAGATACTTAAAAACAACGGTAAATTTATGTGTGAAAACCACTGATCAAACTCCCCTAAACTTAAAGCGTCGCTTGACCTCAAGCGACAATTACAAGAGTTAATGACCTTCAGAGCATACTGGTGTTCATACGTGAGATATCCGTTTGTATAAATCAAGAGACAGTTGGTCCGGCATTCACCTGGCGTGACGAGTTTCTGCTACAACATTAAACCTCAAGCTCCCCTTTCGGATACCTCTCCAACTATGCTTTGCACTTAAGTCTCTTTCCGATTTTCCTCCTCTTTCATTCGGACAATCACATTAAGGCACTGTATTTCTTATAATAATCATCACATGCATGAGACAGATCAAGGCTTTTTATTTTCTTTTTCTGGCACCAAACTAGCAACATTTGCTACTTTTAATTACCGATGAAATTTTCAAACTTTGCAGTTATATATTGTCCTTTTGGACGACGTTTGGGGATCAATCTCCTTTGGGATGAATAATCGGGTGAGGGTTACCCAACTTAGCGAGCCGATTGCCTTTTACCGCCTTTTCATCATTTGGTGCCAACTTTATATCTCTTTATTTTTTCTCAACCAGTCATCATGCACGTGAATCTGAATTATGCCAGACTGTATCAATAAACTACTCGAGGAGTACTTTTCAGGAGACAAGTACTATGGTGCAAACATACACGATAGACTCGTATTTCTTTTAGGGAACCAAGTGTGTTTAAGCAAACCTCTTCTTGTCACATTATTCCGAACTTCCTATCCTCAAACAATCCTCCCTTCATCTCTATATACTATTCCCGATCGCTCTTTAAGATCAAAACTCTTCAACAAAAATTAAAATTTCGGTCAGAATTTTGGAAAGAATTCACTTTATGGTTTCACATCATACCAATAACATAAAAATATAAAATGCAAAGAGAAGAGCCTCCCCCAAACTTGAACTAAACATTGACCTCAATTTTTCAGAACGAGCTCAGGAGAGGTGACTCACAGAGGGTATTGCACTCCAATGATTACTTCCGAGCTTTCACTAGAGACGTCCTCTTTTATTTCCTAAAAATAAAACAAACAAACCGAGAAATTTATTATTAAAACCGTGGGTTGCCTCCCACGAAGCGCTTCGTTTAACGTCGCATGGCTTGACGGTCCATTACCCTTTACTATGGAGGGTATTTCCTTTTCCAAACCTTGTTGCTTGTCACTTCCGCAACCACGAACTCATGAAGATGAAAAGCATGGACAACTTTTCTCTTCACTTCCCTTCCCACATTCTTCTTTTCACCTTTCTTTTTCTTAGAACATTTGATGGCTATATGAGTTGGTTCCACCCGAGAGGCTATGCTTGATACTTTTTCTTGGAGCTGTTTAGACCTTTTGCTCTTTTCCTCACTTTCTGTCATACCATCAGAAGTTTGATCATTTACAACCTCCCTATGTCTCTTAACTCCTAACATCTTCAAGGTTACTTCTTCGTCAAATGATTTCAGTGTTAGTGTCCCTTTTTCAATGTCGAAATTGCAGCGGCCTGTCAACAAAGAGGGTCTCCCAAGAAGGATAGGAGTTTCTTCATCTTCCGGAATGTCCATGATGTGGAAGTCAACAGGGAATACAAACTTATTAACCTCCACTAATACGTCTTCAGCCACCCCATATGATTTCTTAACGGTGTGATCAGCGAACCATAACTTTGTCTTACTTTCACTAATACCTCCCAATTCAAGCTTTTTGAAAATAGATAGTGGCATTAAACTCACAGTGGACCCAGAATCGATCAGTACCTTTTTAAATGTTATGTTCTTGATAGTGCACGGTATCGCCACCGCTCCAGGGTCTTTCCTCTTGATTGGGATCTTCCTTGCTGACGAGACTATACCACACTTCTCATCTGCAATTTTTGGTTCTCCTCCTAATGAACTCCTTTTCGCCTAGACCTCTTTCATAAATTTCTTATACAAGGGCATGTGTTCAAGTGCTTCAAAGAAGGGTAGATTTACCTCTAAATTTTTGAACAATGCAGTAAACTTCTCAAAGTCTTTCTCTCTTGAACCCTTCTTTGTCACTCTAGAAGGGAAAGGTAGTTTTATCACCGGTTCAACGTCTTTCTTATTTTTTTCTTCACATGGTTTAACCGGTGGTACCACAACTTCTAGCTCTTTTGGATTCTCTCTTAATTCCAGATCCACCTCTATTACCATGGGGTCATCTATTTCCTCTCTCTTGGTTCGATTCTGACAACTTTTTACTCCTTGTTGTAACTGCATTAATCTTCTCTTGGTCTTTCGGATTTTTCACACTTGAGCTCGAAAGGGTACCTTGTGCCTGTAGAGTGAGATGCTGTGCTATCTATCCCACTTGAACATCCAGATTTTTAATTGAGGCTGTTATACCCCAAAATTTGCCCACATCTTTTTTCAAGAAAACTCCAATCTGAAAATTAAGAGTCTCATATAATTATGGATTATTTCAACAAATATCCTAACATATGAAACACTTAGTTTTTAGAATTTTTCTTATACGGTAATTTGGCCTGCAGTTGAATTTATTCTTACGCAAACGCCAAATACTGTTTATTGCTTCACACATGCTATTTATTTATTTACAGATAAATAGTACTGACACAATTGGTACAGAGTTAAATCTTTTTTTTTGCAGGCGCAGAATCAGGAAACTCAGACTGTACTGGTAACAGTAAAAAATTAGTTATTTATTATGTCTGTGTTTTTTTTAACAAGTCATGTAAATAAACTTTCATTTTTCACATAAAACAAAAACAAAAACAACAAAAAAGAAAATTAACTTTGACTAATGATTTTTCACTCTAACTGCTACATCAATACCTGGACAGTCAGTTGACAGCCAAACTGCTGGCAGTACAATTCTCAGTGTTTTGTACCATCAATCAAATCAATCTTTCACAATTCAAAATTCCAAGATTTTTGTGCTAGAAGTCTTCTGAATATCACGCGATTAGCAGAGACTCAACACTGCACAAAAATCAGGTACGCTTAATTGTCTCCTACATAAACAGTCCCTAATCAGGGTTTTTCTTGTTTTTACAGGAGCAACAAGTTTTTGAGAGCTCAAATGGATTTCATACACATCCATATATCTCAAAGTACCATCATACAAATTTTCAAACTTCAATTCACTCAGACGCACCGTCAGCAGCTCAAACAGTCAACAGACGACCCGTTTGACCAAAAAAGTCAACAGACAGTCAAAAATGAAATTTTTTGTCAAAGTCCATATTTTGTCAAAGGATTCATCATTTGATCATTGGATGATCATAATTCATCAAGGAAAGATCAAAAATCAACAAAACCCTAAGATTCAAAATTAGGGTTTTTGCCTGAAAAGTCAACTCAACTTTGACTGATCATAACTCTCTCATCCTTCATCCAAAAAATTCAAACCAAAGCTTGTTTTGAAGGAAATTCAATTATCTTTCAAATGCCATTGATCCCATGGTCATTGGATTCACCATTTGAAAAATATGATCAAAGACATTACAGGTCATTTTCAAAGTCAACAAAAAGACACTTTTTTCAAAAGGACACACAAGGAGCATCAAAAATCATTTTGACATGAGACCAAAGACATTGGTTAGAGGACTCTTTGAGGTTTCCAAAAAGTGCAAGATCTCCTTCATATGACAAAAATTGAGGGATTTACACCTTGTTAATGTTGGCTAAATTTTGGGAAAATGCATGAAACTAACATTGCTCAAAAATGTATTTTTTCCAAATGGGGCCAAGTTTTCAGCATTCAAACATCATTTCCATGATATTATGGGCCTCCCACGACCAAGACTAAGCCCACACCATTTTTATTCATTTTTTGCTTGATTTTATCTTATTTTAAGATTAAAATTAAAAGGAAAATGGATGGATAAATGGTAGCTTAACTTCCAAGCATGACTCACCCAAGGAATCTTCATCTTTCTGCAGAGAATTGAAGAGCAAGGCAAGTGCATTGAAGGAGAGGAAGACTTGGTCAAATATTCAAGGATTTTTAATATTTAAAAATCAAACTTTCAACCAAGCAATCAATACTCTTAGCTTCACTTCCAAGCAGCCTTTGGCCTATAAAAGAAGTGGAATACATCAACAACAAGACACCCACGAAAATATAGCAAGAGCATAGCCATCAACTTCACAAAATTCTCAAAAATCTCATAACTTTTGTAATTTTCAAATTTCATATTCCAATCAATATCAATACAAAACAATCATTCCAATCATCTTCTAAGATCATATAAAGTAAGAATGAACCCTTAATATGGTCCCATGAGAGTCGTAACACATGCATAGTGTTCTTCATGTTCATACATAATTAATTTTCGTTTTCCTATATTTAATCAACTTCAATGTAATCTAATCATTCCACTGAGTTTATGAGGTCCTATAAGCTAGATCTGGGCCATAACATGTAAGCTCCCACGTGAGAATCACTCCATACCATTAACGAGTGTTCATGCGTACCAAAACTTCAACTCCATCGAATCCATAGCTACAGCTTTCAAACAGCGAAACTAACATCATATTTGGACTCAGAGCATCCTAATTAGGGGATCTGGGTTGCTTTTATTGTTTGGAACTAACGTTTTTGCAGGTTTCTAAAAGTATGGAAAAAGCAAAGAAAATCCGCAGGTAATGTTGTAGGAAAATCCGCAGCAAATTCCATAGGTAAAAGGTTGAAGAAGATGAATAGTATGTTGGAAATCTTGACCAGCACGCGTGGCACTTCTGGCGCTTCTCATTCGCCAGTCAACCATTCTTACCATCCACATGCGCATGGTGGGGCCCAACTGACTTATTAAAAGTCTTTGTGATCCCACGTGATCAATTAATGCATGCACACCATGTTCTCTCTAATCTGGGCCATTAGATCATGATTTTGATTCATCCAACGCATCATACAAGCAGTTCATACCATGCACTCTCCAGCCTACCACACCTGATCAGTATCCTTTTATCTCCTATTTTTATTTTAATTTCTTTACAAAATTAATTAAATATAGTTTTAAAAATCCAAAAAATACACAAAAAATATTTTTAGACTTCTAAAATAATATATTATTTTCTGAAATAAAAATATTTTATTTTTCTTCATAATTTCAATATTTTGCATAATTAATTAGTATATATTTATATATTTGCTTTTTAATTATTCTAACCAATCAAAAAATTATAAAAAAATTGTTCTTCATGTTAAATATTGTTTATATATTATAAACTAATTTTGTACATGTTTTGAATAATTTTATCTTTAAGTTTTAATTATTTGTATAATTATTTGTATAATTATGTTTTAATTAGCTTAAATCAATTTCAAATCAAATTCCAAAAATTCCAAAAAAATTAGTTTTGTTTTAAAATTAATTGACAAATATTTTGTAAATATTTTAAACTTAATTTCTAGGTTTAAATCTATTTTCATCTTTTTTCTTCATTTTAATTTAATTAATCATGCATTAATCATAATTAAAATAAATCATAAAAAATCCAAAAAACATGCCTTTTATTTTTCTTGCAATTTAAATTCCTAGATAAATGTATAGGATGTCAAATTCATGTAAATAGGCTAGTTTACATTTCCTGCACAATCGATGTAATAGCGTAGATTTACTTTCTGCACTTTACATTTCCGCATTTTAATTTCCAGCAAATATAAATTGCGTGTATGTCAAAGATAAAATTGAACCGTTAGATCACTAACTTCAAAGATAAAATATTTGAATACAAACACAATCACACTTGCACCTCTTAAGGTAAATCCCTTCTCATTCTTTTCAAAATCAAAGTCAAAATTCTACTGTTTTGAGTACAAAATCGAACCTTGCGTTTATATCCGGTGAAAGGATAGATTTTTAAAGTAAATAAGGATAAAGACCTTACAACTCAGGGTAGACCTCCTAGTTTGCTTGCTCAAATCAAACAAAATTCTCATACATTGTTGTTTTTCAAAACAAAACTTTCAAAAAGACAATACTTTGTATACATCCAAACACGGATTATTACAAAGTTAACGTTCTTTTCAAAACATCTTTCGAAAGATAAACAGGCATTTTGTATACATCCACACACGGATCATTACAAAATTCAAATTACAAAGGTATTTGAAACCACATATGAGCAATTTCAGAGCAATTGAAAAGTGATCGAAAAACAAGTGAGCTAAGCAAACTTAAGAGCCCATGGATAACCATGGATACAAAGGGTGCTAACACCTTCCCTTTGTATAACCTACCCCCTTACCCAGAATTTCTTAAAGGTCTTTTTTCTGTTTCTTTTATAAACCTTTCCTTAATTGGATAAAATAAAAGGTCGGTGGCGACTCTGTGAATTTTCAAAAATGCGAAAGCATTAAGCGATAAAAAAGAGTCAGTTCACGTATCTCTACAGATCAGAGGTATGGCCCGGGATTAAAAAACGGAGGTCCACAGAACTGGAGACTCTGCTGGGGATATACTTTCAAAAACAAAATGTTTTCAAAAGGGGTTACCTTAAGAGAATAGGTCGATGTTTTCAATTGTTTGACTTGATTGCTCTATTTTTCAGAGGTTTGTTTGGGTATTTTGCTTGTGTGAAAGATTCTAACCCGAATCTCGAGATACCTTAAGTATATGACAATAGACCAAGGAAACTGTACGGCATGTACCGATACGGTTGATCTGGTAGTCATCGTTAGTGCGATACTTTGGTTTATACTGATGTCCCTTGAAAACGATCAAGGAGTATATTAGGCTTCCGAAGTGTCATTAAACACTAATTTGTCTTAGAACCTTTTTTAGTTGAACTTGACTTGTGGCCTATTAAGTGGCTAGCTTTGAAATTGATCGAAGTTAGTTATCCTCGAGGAATATTTTGATCGGCCGCTCGAGCGCCGCATTGAGATGTTACTTCCAAGGATCATAGAACCTGAATACTATTCTAGGACAGGTTTTAACCAACTCAACTTCAGTGGGGAGGGTATCACCTATCAGCTCCATGCAAGCCTTTAAACCTAAGGCTATTGTTTGATTTGTTTTTGTGTGCCACATGTTTGCATCATAAGCATATCATTTTTTGCACCAAACACTTCAAGGATCAAAGAGTTTACCTTTGTTTTTGCATGTAATGGCTCCCGCCACCAAAGATTACATCCGAATCAACATCTCAACGGTACCATCTAAACTAAAAGACTTAGTGTCAGAATTCCCCAGGAATGTTCAATTCACCGAAAGGCATGGTCACCTACTCCATTTGGTTACCTCAAAATTTAAAGAAGACATGATACGGGTCCTGTTCCAGTTCTTTGACCCTGAACATCATTGCTTTACCTTTCCTGATTACCAATTGGTACCTACTTTGGAAGAATTCTCTGAACTAATGGGATTACCTGTTCGAATTCAATTACCTTTCACTGGTTTAGAAAGGATTCCAAAACCTGAAGTCATTGTTGCTGCTTTACATCTGCGGAAATCAGAAATCGAGTCCAATTGGGAAACAAAGAGTGGAGTTAAGGGTTTGCTTGCCAAGTTCTTGTTGGAAAAGGCTCGACTACTGCTAGAAAACAAAAGTTATCCAGCTTTTGAGGAGGTTGTGGCCCTTTTGATCTATGGGTTGGTTTTATTCCCAAATCCCGACCAGTTCATAAGTGTACACATCATCAACCTTTTCCTAATCCGTAACCCGGGGTACCAACATTGCTGGGAGACATTCTACATTCTCTACACACTCGTACCATGAAGAAACGAGGAACTCTCATGTGCTGTATACCACTACTGGCTAGGTGGTTTACATTTCATCTTCCCCGATCAGTGTTGAGAAATGAACAAAGAATGCATTGGTCTCGCAGGATTATGTCTTTGTCTCATTCAGATATCCGGTGGAACAACTTCTTTCAAAGAGACATTACTATCATTGATCATTGTGGAGAATACCCTAATGTGCCACTCCTTGGCATCAAAGGAGGCATCACTTACAATCCCTCTTTAGCTCTACGCCAATTCGGATATGCAAGGAGCAACGGTCCTCATGACATGATTATCCATGGCATTGTGTTTGATTACGAGAATGATTCTCATAGACACCGACGAAGGTTCATACATGCATGGGGCAGTGTCTATAGAATAGAAAGCAAAACTCTGGGGCAATGGAATTCTATTCCTATGGAACCCTACCTCAGATGGGTCCGCACTCATGCTCAGAAACTCCTTATGCCATTTGAACCAGAGGTCGAAGGATATGAACCTCAAGTTATTCTACACCCGGACATGCCAACTGACTTAGAAGAGTTGCAAAAATCTTGGGTTCAA